>NW_027414554.1:0-134608 GCF_964106895.1 Numenius arquata
TCCCAGCGCCGGGGGAGGGTCTCACAGCCCGCAAGGCCCCACAGGGCAGGGCCCGGGGGAGCAGCAGCGCCGTGGCTGAGTGTGGGGGGTGGCCGGTGGAAGCTGGTTGGTGATGGTCCACTCCATGTGGAAGAACCGTGGATCGAAGAGGCAGCCGCAGGGGGCCCTCTGCAGCCCTGTGGGGAGAAAGGGAGGCGTGGTGGGTCGGGGGACAGCCTCCAGGGCACCCGCCGAGCCGTCCCCCATGGCCCCCATCGCGGCTGTGGGCCAGGCCCCTGGGGAGCTGGTGGCCGGGCGCTGCCCGGGGGTGAGCTGCTGTGCCAGGGGGGCCGGGGCTGTAAACTGGGGAGGGGACGCGCTTCTCGGGGGGAAACGGGAGAGATGGCCCCCAGGGGTTGGGAAATTCCCTGGAAATGGGGTTTACTGGGTAGGTGAGGGCAGGGATGCTCCCCCGGGCTTGCTGAACCCTCCACCCCTGGTACCAAAGGTGCTGGGGAGGAAGAGGGGAAGTGGTATGGTGAAGGTGACCAGGGTCCTCAGGGCCTGAAGATGACAGAGGGGACAGTAGGGACCATACCTGGTGGTGGGGCCTGGGGGGCCCATGGGTCCGTCCCCACGGTGGGTGCCCAGGCTGCGGGGAAGGGCTGCTCCTGGCCGGGCAGTCGAAGCAGGGTGGCTGAGCCTGGAAGAGAGACAGGAGCCATGGCCGCGGTCACCTCCTGCGCTCTTGCCCTCGCGAGTATCGCGAGGGTGCAGGTCAGGGTGAGTCCCTACCTTGGGGGTAGAAGGTTTGGGGGAGCACAAAAGTCTGAAGCGTCTGGGTCGCCGCGGGGGCCCGGGGGCCGTTCGGTGGGAGCCAGAGTGGTGGCAGCGCCATCGTCGGTCCTCTCGGTCTGTCCGCTGCTAAGGACTCTTTGGTCACCAGGGATGGAATGTGGGGGCTCCCTGTGCCCCGCCCCCTCCGCCCATAGCCTCCCCGTCTCCTGCTGGAGGCCTGGTGGGAGATGGGATGGTCTTGGCCACAGTGATCATGAAATGGTTGAGTTTAACATCGTCAGTGGAATGAGAAAAACGGTGGGAAGAGTTGCTCCCCTGGATTTTGGGGGTGAATGCCCCATTAACACGCTGATGATGCCAAAGCGGGAGGTGCTGTTGACCCTCTTGAGGGCCAAGAGGCCTTGCAGAAGGCTCTAGATAGATTGGAGCACTGGGCAATCGGCAGTGGTGTGAAGTTGAAGCAGTAAAAGTGTGGGATTCTGCCCTGGGAGGGAGGAACTCTGGGCAGGAGTGTCACTGGGGAGAGGGGTGGCTGGAGAGCAGCCCTGCAGAAAGGGGTCCGGCCGGGGGTGCTGGGGGCAGCAGCTGAGGAGGAGCCATGGGTGTCCCCTGGCACCAAGAGGGCAACCCCCATCCTGGGGGGCATCAAACCCAGTCGAAGCAGGCGGCCAAGAGCGGGGATTGTCCCGCTGTGCTCGGCGCTGGTGCGGCCTCACCTGGAGCCCTGGGTGCAGGGCTGGGCCCCACCGTTGGAGAAGGATGGGAAGGTCCTTGAATGCCTCCAGAGGAGGGCAACCAAGCCGGTGACAGGGCTGGAAGGCATGTCCCAGAATAGTAGTCTGATTTGGATTGGAAGGGACCTGCGAGCTCACCGTGTCCCACCCTGTGCCCTGGGCAGGGACACCTCCCACCAGACCTGGTTGCTCAAGCCCCCTCCAGACTGGCCTGGAACCCCTCCAGGGTTGGGGCAGCCACGGCTTCTCTGGGAACCGTTGGCCAGGGTCTCACCACCCTCACAGCAAAGAATTTCCTCCCCTGATCTCATCTCAGTCTCCTTTCTGTCAGTGTCACAGAATCACACAATCGCAGAATCACATGGGGTTGGAAGGGACCTCTGCAGATCATCTAGTCCAACCCCCCTCCCACAGCAGGTTCACCTAGAGGAGGTTGCACAGGAACTTGTCTAGGCGGGTTTTGAATGTCTCCAGAGAAGGAGACTTCACCACTCTCCTATGCCGCCTGTTGCTGGGCTCTGCCACCCTCACAGGAAAGCAGTTCCCCCTCCTGTCCAGGTGCAAGTTCCCATGTTCAAGTTTCTGCTCGTTCCCTCTTGTCCTGTCACCGGGCACCACTGAAAAAAGACCAGCCCCGTCCTCTTGACACCCACCCTTTAAGTATTTATAAGCGTTGATCAGATCCCCCCTTAGTCTTCTCTTCTCTAGACTAAAAAGGCCCAAGTCCCTCAGCCTCTCCTCGTAAGGGAGATGCTCCACTCCCCTCATCATCTTTGTAGCCCTCTGCTGTACCCTCTCCAGCAGTTCCCTGTCCTTCTTGAACTGGGGAGCCCAGAACTGGACGCAGTGCTCCAGATGGGGCCTCCCCAGGGCAGAGTAGAGGGGGGAGGATGACCTCCCTCGACCTGCTGGTCACACTCTTCCTGATGCACCCCAGGATGCCGTTGGCCTTCTTGGCCACACGGGCACCTTGTCGGCTCATGGTCATCCTATGGTCTTCCACCAGGCCTCCTAGGTCTTTCTCCTCCAAGGTGCTCTCCAAACCCTTCCCCCCTGTCCTATGGCTCCCCTCCCTGATGACCCAACATTACAGAATCGCAGAATCTTCGTGGTTGCATGGGACCTTTGAGATCATCGAGTCCAACCACACAAAGAAAGAAAAAAAGGTAGCCACACACACAACCAACCACACACCACACCCACCCACAAACAGACGCAAACCAACAATCTCGGGCACTAGAGCATGCCCTGGAGAGCCATGTCTAAACGTTTCTTAAATATCTCCAGGGATGGCGACTCCACCACCTCCCTGGGCAGGCTGTTCCAGTGCCTGACCACTCTCTCGGTAAAGTAGTGCTTCCTAATATCTCATCTAAACCTCCCCTGCCGCAACTTCAGACCATTTCCTCTGGTCCTGTCTTTATTCCCTTGGGAGAAGAGGCCAACGCCCACCTCTGTACAACCTCCTTTCAGGTAGTTGTAGAGGGCAATGAGGTCTCCCCTCAGCCTCCTCTTCTCCAAACTAAACATGCCCAGTTCCCTCAGCCTCTCCTCGTATGAGTTGTTCTCTAGACCCCCCCACCAGCTTGGTGGCTCTCCTCTGGACACGGTCCAGCAGCTCCGTGTCCTTCCTGTAGTGAGGGGCCCAGAACTGGACACAGCGCTCAAGGTGAGGCCTCACCAGTGCCGAGTACAGAGGCACCATCACTTCCCTACTCCTGCTGGCCAAGCTATTCCTGATACAGGCCAGGATGCCGTTGGCCTTCTTGGCCACCTGGGCACACGGCTGGCTCCCGTTAAGCCAGCTGTCCACCAACACCCCCAGGTCCTTTTCTGCTGGGCAGCTTTCCAGCCACTCTTCCCCAAGCCTGTAGCGTTGCCTGGGGTTGTTGTGACCAAAATGCAGGACCTGGCACTTGGCCTTATTAAACCTCATCCCATTGGCCTTGGGCCATTGAGCCAACCTGTCCAGATCCCTCCGTAGAGTCTTCCGACCCTCAAGCAGATCAACACTCCCACCTAGTTTGGTGTCATCTGCATACTTGCTGAGGGTGCACTCAATCCCCTTATCTAGATCATCAATAAAGATATTAAACCAGACTGGCCCCAAAACTGAGCCCTGAGGGACACCACTGGTGACCAGCCGCCAACTGGATTTCACCCCATTAATTACAACTCCCTGGGCACGGCCATCCAGCCAGTTTTTTACCCAGTGAAGAGTACACTTGTCTATGCCATGATTCGCCAGCTTGTCCAGGAGAATGCTGTGGGGGACGGTGTCAAAGGCCTTACCTTTGTAAGGTCCGGGTAGACAACGTCCACAGCCTTCCCCACATCGAGCAGGCGGGTCACATGGTCACAGAAAGAGATCAAGTTGGTTAAGCAGGACCATGAATTCATAAAATTCATAAGCCCATGCTGGCTGGCGCGGATCCCTTGGCTGCCCTGCACTTGCCATGAGAGCTCACTCAAGGTGATCCTCTCCGTGATCTTTCCCGGTACCGAGGTCAGGCTGACAGGCCTATAGTTTCCCGGATCCTCCTTCCGGCCCTTCTTGTAGATGGGCGTCACACTGGCCACCCTCCAGTCATCTGGTACCTCTCCTGTTGACCAGGATTGTTGATGATAATGGAGAGAGGCTTGGTGAGCTCTCCCGCCAGCTCCCTGAGTACCCTTGGGTGAATTCCATCCGGCCCCATAGACTTAGGCGTGTCCAGGTGCATAAGCAAATCCTTAACTACTTCCTCCTGGACTATGGGGGGGTTGTTCTGCTCTCCATCCTTATCTTCCAGCTCAGGAGGCTGAAAACCCCGGGGATAGGTGGTCCGACTATTGAAGACAGAGGCAAAGAAGGCATTCGGTATCTCAGCCTTCTCCTCGTCCTTGGTCGCAATGTTTCCCCCCTCACCCAGGAAGGGATGGAGATTCTCCCTGACTCTCTTTTTGTTGACGTATTTACAAAAGCTTTTTTTGTTGTCCCTTATATTAATGGCCAGGCTGAGTTCCAGCTGGGCTTTTGCCTTCCTAATTTTTTCTCTGTATAACCTAACAAGATCTCTGTACTCCTCCTGAGTTGCCTGTCCCTTCATCCAAAGGTGGTAAACCCTTCTTTTTTCCCCTAAGGCCCATCCAGAGCTCTTTGTTCAACCAGGCCGGCCATTTTCCCCGCCCTTTAATGTTGCACCTCATGGGGACAGCCTGCTCCTGGGCCTTTCGGATTTCCTTCTTGAAGAGCGTCCAGCCTTCCTGGACCCCTTTGCCCCGCAGGATTATCTCCCAAGGGACCCTCCCAACCAGGGTTCTGAACAGGCTAAAGTGCGCCCTCCGGAAGGCCAAGGTGGAGGTTTTGCTCACCCCCTTCCTTACCTCACTAAGAATTGAAAACTTGACCGTTTGATGATTGCTAAGACCAAGACGGCCTCCGACCTCCACATCTCCCACTAGTCCTTCTTTGTTTGTGAAAAGTAGGTCTAGCGAGGCGCCTCCCCTAGTAGGCTCTCCTACCGGTTGCGTAAGGAAGTTATCTTCCATACACTCAAGGAACCTCCTAGCCTTGCCTGCTCTCTGCTGTGTTCTATTTCCAGCAGATATCCGGTAGGTTGAAGCCCCCAACCAGAACAAGGGCTGGCGATGGCAAGACTTCAGCCAGCCGCTTACAGAATACTTCATCAACCTGCGCATCCTGGTTGGGTGAGCTTTGGGACTGAGGCATGGCTAGGAAAGGGAGGCAGGTTCATCGCTCTCCATCATATTGGCTTTCTATTTCAGTTTGGGTTTCAATGAGGCCTGGTGTCTTCGAGTTTATTACTTTTGAGATGAGCCAGGATGTATCAAAGAGGAGTACAGGACCGGTGACGGTTCATAAGCGCCGTGGTAATTTTGTGTTTCTTGGTCTCTTAGGTGCCATAATTAATTGTTGCTGCAGCCTCCAGTTCTGGGATGGGCGTGGAGCAGGTGAGTGGAACTCCATGGAGCTTCTGCGGATGAGGGTGTCGTGGAAGAGGTTGGAATTTGCAGTTACGATGCTCAGTATTGGAGCTGTGGTTTCTTCTTTGCAGATGAAGAGGAACCAAGTGACTGCAGGAAAATGAGTTAGCTGTTGTGGTTTTTGTCAAGGATGAATTCAGACCCCCGGCTCTCTGAAAGCTAAACTGAGGGAACGGCACTGGTAAGGGACTGAGGTTGACGGTTTCGGGACAGGCTTTTTAAGTTAAAGAAGGGCATAGAGCTGTTCAGGAGCAGCCCCTTTTAGGCAGGTAAAGGAAGCAGGTTACTAAAGAAGACTCCCAGCACAAAATTCCCCTTAGAGGGATGAGGAAGCATTTCTTTGCCAAGGTGGTGGTCAAACGCTGGAAGAGGTGTCCTGGGGAGGTGGTTGATGCCCCAAGCGTCTCCTTGTTTGAGAGGCGTTTGGACAAAGCCCTTAAGAATGCCCTTCTTGGGTGATTTGGGGTGATTTTCCTGCAGTCGGGAGGCAAAGCCGGGCTCTGGAGCCGAGCGCGGTGTGAGCCGAGGACGGGTGTGATTGTCCCCAGGCTTTGGGGGACTGTGTCGCGAGCCCAGTCCCCGCAGGAGGGGACGCTGGCCGGGTTCCAGAGCAAGGCCTTGCAGCCCGCGTTGTGGTGTGTGTGTCCCCCCCATCTCGGTCCCCAAGGGCTGTCCTTGTCCCGGGGGCTGCGTGCTGCTTTCTGCATGGGGCCGTGTCGGTGAGTCCTGCAGGGAGCCCTCTGTCCTGGCTGCCCCTGGGGAAGGGGACAGGGGAGTCCCCGCCTGGCCACTGCCACCCCGGCTGGTGGTGGCTCGTCCCTGGGGGCAGCTCGTTGCCCTTTGGTGCTAGTGGGCTGTGATTTGGGGCTCATGGGGGCTGTGGTACCTGGGGGGGTGTGCTGATTCCCGGTGCCCCCTGCACTCCCTCCGTCCCTGCCCCCCTAAACAGGCACGGAGCGGTTCTGGAGAAAAAACTTTTAATTGCAACAACTTTTTAAATATTTAACACAAAAGTCCTATGGAAGCTCCTCTAAACCCCCCTCCCTCAAACACACCTCCCTCCCTCAAATACAGCCCTCTCCCCAAATAACACCCCCAAATACAACCCTCTCCACAACTGCACACCTTCCTCCCCTAAATACGATGCCCCCCTCCCCTAAATATGATGCCCACCGCCCCAAATACACACATCCCCTCCCCAAATACACACACCCCCCCTCAAATACACACAACCCCCACCCCCCCCATCATCTCCGTCTCCTCCCTGCGGTGGGACTTGGCCCCCGCTCCATCCCTGGCCCCCTTGCGAGAGCCCTGCGCTTGCTGGGTGGTGTTGCTCGGGGGCTGGTTCCCCGCTTTGTCCCCCGCCTCTCCCCCAGGGTGGGCTGGGCTGGAGGCGGCTCCATCCCCACATCCCCCCAGTGCTCCTGGGACTCTCGTGACGTGTGCGACCCCGAGTCCCCCCACGTCTCCTGGGGCTCTGGTGAACTCTCCGTCCCCAAGTCCCCCCAGGTCTCCTGAGACTCTGGTGACGTCTCCGTCCCCAAGTCCCCCCACGTCTCCTGGGGCTCTGGTGATGATTCTGTCCCCACATCCCCCCAGGTCTCCTGAGACTCTGGTGTCATCTCCTTCTCCAAGTCCCCCCAGGTCTCCTGGGACTCTGGTGATGTCTCCGTCCCCAAGTCCCCCCAGGTCTCCCGAGACTCTGGTGTCGTCACCATCCCCAAGTCTGCCCAGGTCTCTTGGGACTCTGGTGATGGCTCTGTCCCCACATCCCCCCAGGGCTCCTGCGGCTTCGTCCCTTTGAGGAGTTCCTCCAGGAAGCGCGCGTCTTCCGTGGTCTCCTCCAGACTGTAGCTGGGGCTCAGCATCTCCTTGGGCAGCTCGAGGGAGTCGAAGTCGCAGGGGGTGACGGCTGCACCAGTGTCACCAGTGTCCCCAGGCCTGGGGCTGCTGCCAGGAGTGTCCTGGGTGACCCCTGCCACCTCCCAGCAGCAGTCGTAGAGGCTCAGGGCCTCCTCCAGAGGCACCTCCTGGGGCACTGCCAGCCCCCCAGAAGCCTGCTTCTGGCAGACAGCAGCAGAGCTGGTGGGGCCATGGCTGTCCAGGGATGTGAGGCTGTCCCAGGAGCTGTCACTGTATGGGGGGAGGTTGCTGTGCGGGCGAGCCTCCTCGGGGGTGGCCGTGCTCGAGCTGTTGGTGCTGGTGATGTCCTGGCTGGACCCCACCGTGTCCGTGGGGGAACCCAAGAGCCTGAGGGCCTCTTGGAGGAACATCTCCTCGGTGACTTTGATGGTGCTGTCCGGGTCCCCAGGAGCTGGTTTGTGGGGGGCAGCAGAGGGTCTGGAGGGCACGTGGCTGTGTGGGGGGACATGGCTGCGTGGGGGTGCCCCCGCGGTGGTGGCCGTGCTGGAGATGCTGGTCCATGCGGGGGGTCCTTCGACATGCTGGAGGCCGGGGATGGAGGTCAGCAGCAGCGGGGGGGCTGCGGGCACCGCTCTGCCCTGGTGGCCGTAGGCTGGGAGCTGTGTCAGCGGGGGCTGTGTGGGCTGTCCCTGGAGGCTGCCGGGGGCTTCCCAGGCCGGGAGGGTCTCACAGCCCGCAAGGCCCCACAGGGCAGGGCCCGGGGGAGCAGCAGCGCCGTGGCTGAGTGTGGGGGTGGCCGGTGGAAGCTGGTTGGTGATGGTCCACTCCATGTGGAAGAACCGTGGATCGAAGAGGCAGCCGCAGGGGGCCCTCTGCAGCCCTGTGGGGAGAAAGGGAGGCGTGGTGGGTCGGGGACAGCCTCCAGGGCACCCGCCGAGCCGTCCCCCATGGCCCCCATCGCGGCTGTGGGCCAGGCCCCTGGGGAGCTGGTGGCCGGGCGCTGCCCGGGGGTGAGCTGCTGTGCCAGGGGGGCCGGGGCTGTAAACTGGGGAGGGGACGCGCTTCTCGGGGGGAAACGGGAGAGATGGCCCCCAGGGGTTGGGAAATTCCCTGGAAATGGGGTTTACTGGGTAGGTGAGGGCAGGGATGCTCCCCCGGGCTTGCTGAACCCTCCACCCCTGGTACCAAAGGTGCTGGGGAGGAAGAGGGGAAGTGGTATGGTGAAGGTGACCAGGGTCCTCAGGGCCTGAAGATGACAGAGGGGACAGTAGGGACCATACCTGGTGGTGGGGCCTGGGGGGCCCATGGGTCCGTCCCCACGGTGGGTGCCCAGGCTGCGGGGAAGGGCTGCTCCTGGCCGGGCAGTCGAAGCAGGGTGGCTGAGCCTGGAAGAGAGACAGGAGCCATGGCCGCGGTCACCTCCTGCGCTCTTGCCCTCGCGAGTATCGCGAGGGTGCAGGTCAGGGTGAGTCCCTACCTTGGGGGTAGAAGGTTTGGGGGAGCACAAAAGTCTGAAGCGTCTGGGTCGCCGCGGGGGCCCGGGGGCCGTTCGGTGGGAGCCAGAGTGGTGGCAGCGCCATCGTCGGTCCTCTCGGTCTGTCCGCTGCTAAGGACTCTTTGGTCACCAGGGATGGAATGTGGGGGCTCCCTGTGCCCCGCCCCCTCCGCCCATAGCCTCCCCGTCTCCTGCTGGAGGCCTGGTGGGAGATGGGATGGTCTTGGCCACAGTGATCATGAAATGGTTGAGTTTAACATCGTCAGTGGAATGAGAAAAACGGTGGGAAGAGTTGCTCCCCTGGATTTTGGGGGTGAATGCCCCATTAACACGCTGATGATGCCAAAGCGGGAGGTGCTGTTGACCCTCTTGAGGGCCAAGAGGCCTTGCAGAAGGCTCTAGATAGATTGGAGCACTGGGCAATCGGCAGTGGTGTGAAGTTGAAGCAGTAAAAGTGTGGGATTCTGCCCTGGGAGGGAGGAACTCTGGGCAGGAGTGTCACTGGGGAGAGGGGTGGCTGGAGAGCAGCCCTGCAGAAAGGGGTCCGGCCGGGGGTGCTGGGGGCAGCAGCTGAGGAGGAGCCATGGGTGTCCCCTGGCACCAAGAGGGCAACCCCCATCCTGGGGGGCATCAAACCCAGTCGAAGCAGGCGGCCAAGAGCGGGGATTGTCCCGCTGTGCTCGGCGCTGGTGCGGCCTCACCTGGAGCCCTGGGTGCAGGGCTGGGCCCCACCGTTGGAGAAGGATGGGAAGGTCCTTGAATGCCTCCAGAGGAGGGCAACCAAGCCGGTGACAGGGCTGGAAGGCATGTCCCAGAATAGTAGTCTGATTTGGATTGGAAGGGACCTGCGAGCTCACCGTGTCCCACCCTGTGCCCTGGGCAGGGACACCTCCCACCAGACCTGGTTGCTCAAGCCCCCTCCAGACTGGCCTGGAACCCCTCCAGGGTTGGGGCAGCCACGGCTTCTCTGGGAACCGTTGGCCAGGGTCTCACCACCCTCACAGCAAAGAATTTCCTCCCCTGATCTCATCTCAGTCTCCTTTCTGTCAGTGTCACAGAATCACACAATCGCAGAATCACATGGGGTTGGAAGGGACCTCTGCAGATCATCTAGTCCAACCCCCCTCCCACAGCAGGTTCACCTAGAGGAGGTTGCACAGGAACTTGTCTAGGCGGGTTTTGAATGTCTCCAGAGAAGGAGACTTCACCACTCTCCTATGCCGCCTGTTGCTGGGCTCTGCCACCCTCACAGGAAAGCAGTTCCCCCTCCTGTCCAGGTGCAAGTTCCCATGTTCAAGTTTCTGCTCGTTCCCTCTTGTCCTGTCACCGGGCACCACTGAAAAAAGACCAGCCCCGTCCTCTTGACACCCACCCTTTAAGTATTTATAAGCGTTGATCAGATCCCCCCTTAGTCTTCTCTTCTCTAGACTAAAAAGGCCCAAGTCCCTCAGCCTCTCCTCGTAAGGGAGATGCTCCACTCCCCTCATCATCTTTGTAGCCCTCTGCTGTACCCTCTCCAGCAGTTCCCTGTCCTTCTTGAACTGGGGAGCCCAGAACTGGACGCAGTGCTCCAGATGGGGCCTCCCCAGGGCAGAGTAGAGGGGGGAGGATGACCTCCCTCGACCTGCTGGTCACACTCTTCCTGATGCACCCCAGGATGCCGTTGGCCTTCTTGGCCACACGGGCACCTTGTCGGCTCATGGTCATCCTATGGTCTTCCACCAGGCCTCCTAGGTCTTTCTCCTCCAAGGTGCTCTCCAAACCCTTCCCCCCTGTCCTATGGCTCCCCTCCCTGATGACCCAACATTACAGAATCGCAGAATCTTCGTGGTTGCATGGGACCTTTGAGATCATCGAGTCCAACCACACAAAGAAAGAAAAAAAGGTAGCCACACACACAACCAACCACACACCACACCCACCCACAAACAGACGCAAACCAACAATCTCGGGCACTAGAGCATGCCCTGGAGAGCCATGTCTAAACGTTTCTTAAATATCTCCAGGGATGGCGACTCCACCACCTCCCTGGGCAGGCTGTTCCAGTGCCTGACCACTCTCTCGGTAAAGTAGTGCTTCCTAATATCTCATCTAAACCTCCCCTGCCGCAACTTCAGACCATTTCCTCTGGTCCTGTCTTTATTCCCTTGGGAGAAGAGGCCAACGCCCACCTCTGTACAACCTCCTTTCAGGTAGTTGTAGAGGGCAATGAGGTCTCCCCTCAGCCTCCTCTTCTCCAAACTAAACATGCCCAGTTCCCTCAGCCTCTCCTCGTATGAGTTGTTCTCTAGACCCCCCCACCAGCTTGGTGGCTCTCCTCTGGACACGGTCCAGCAGCTCCGTGTCCTTCCTGTAGTGAGGGGCCCAGAACTGGACACAGCGCTCAAGGTGAGGCCTCACCAGTGCCGAGTACAGAGGCACCATCACTTCCCTACTCCTGCTGGCCAAGCTATTCCTGATACAGGCCAGGATGCCGTTGGCCTTCTTGGCCACCTGGGCACACGGCTGGCTCCCGTTAAGCCAGCTGTCCACCAACACCCCCAGGTCCTTTTCTGCTGGGCAGCTTTCCAGCCACTCTTCCCCAAGCCTGTAGCGTTGCCTGGGGTTGTTGTGACCAAAATGCAGGACCTGGCACTTGGCCTTATTAAACCTCATCCCATTGGCCTTGGGCCATTGAGCCAACCTGTCCAGATCCCTCCGTAGAGTCTTCCGACCCTCAAGCAGATCAACACTCCCACCTAGTTTGGTGTCATCTGCATACTTGCTGAGGGTGCACTCAATCCCCTTATCTAGATCATCAATAAAGATATTAAACCAGACTGGCCCCAAAACTGAGCCCTGAGGGACACCACTGGTGACCAGCCGCCAACTGGATTTCACCCCATTAATTACAACTCCCTGGGCACGGCCATCCAGCCAGTTTTTTACCCAGTGAAGAGTACACTTGTCTATGCCATGATTCGCCAGCTTGTCCAGGAGAATGCTGTGGGGGACGGTGTCAAAGGCCTTACCTTTGTAAGGTCCGGGTAGACAACGTCCACAGCCTTCCCCACATCGAGCAGGCGGGTCACATGGTCACAGAAAGAGATCAAGTTGGTTAAGCAGGACCATGAATTCATAAAATTCATAAGCCCATGCTGGCTGGCGCGGATCCCTTGGCTGCCCTGCACTTGCCATGAGAGCTCACTCAAGGTGATCCTCTCCGTGATCTTTCCCGGTACCGAGGTCAGGCTGACAGGCCTATAGTTTCCCGGATCCTCCTTCCGGCCCTTCTTGTAGATGGGCGTCACACTGGCCACCCTCCAGTCATCTGGTACCTCTCCTGTTGACCAGGATTGTTGATGATAATGGAGAGAGGCTTGGTGAGCTCTCCCGCCAGCTCCCTGAGTACCCTTGGGTGAATTCCATCCGGCCCCATAGACTTAGGCGTGTCCAGGTGCATAAGCAAATCCTTAACTACTTCCTCCTGGACTATGGGGGGGTTGTTCTGCTCTCCATCCTTATCTTCCAGCTCAGGAGGCTGAAAACCCCGGGGATAGGTGGTCCGACTATTGAAGACAGAGGCAAAGAAGGCATTCGGTATCTCAGCCTTCTCCTCGTCCTTGGTCGCAATGTTTCCCCCCTCACCCAGGAAGGGATGGAGATTCTCCCTGACTCTCTTTTTGTTGACGTATTTACAAAAGCTTTTTTTGTTGTCCCTTATATTAATGGCCAGGCTGAGTTCCAGCTGGGCTTTTGCCTTCCTAATTTTTTCTCTGTATAACCTAACAAGATCTCTGTACTCCTCCTGAGTTGCCTGTCCCTTCATCCAAAGGTGGTAAACCCTTCTTTTTTCCCCTAAGGCCCATCCAGAGCTCTTTGTTCAACCAGGCCGGCCATTTTCCCCGCCCTTTAATGTTGCACCTCATGGGGACAGCCTGCTCCTGGGCCTTTCGGATTTCCTTCTTGAAGAGCGTCCAGCCTTCCTGGACCCCTTTGCCCCGCAGGGACCCTCCCAACCAGGGTTCTGAACAGGCTAAAGTGCGCCCTCCGGAAGGCCAAGGTGGAGGTTTTGCTCACCCCCTTCCTTACCTCACTAAGAATTGAAAACTTGACCGTTTGATGATTGCTAAGACCAAGACGGCCTCCGACCTCCACATCTCCCACTAGTCCTTCTTTGTTTGTGAAAAGTAGGTCTAGCGAGGCGCCTCCCCTAGTAGGCTCTCCTACCGGTTGCGTAAGGAAGTTATCTTCCATACACTCAAGGAACCTCCTAGCCTTGCCTGCTCTCTGCTGTGTTCTATTTCCAGCAGATATCCGGTAGGTTGAAGCCCCCAACCAGAACAAGGGCTGGCGATGGCAAGACTTCAGCCAGCCGCTTACAGAATACTTCATCAACCTGCGCATCCTGGTTGGGTGAGCTTTGGGACTGAGGCATGGCTAGGAAAGGGAGGCAGGTTCATCGCTCTCCATCATATTGGCTTTCTATTTCAGTTTGGGTTTCAATGAGGCCTGGTGTCTTCGAGTTTATTACTTTTGAGATGAGCCAGGATGTATCAAAGAGGAGTACAGGACCGGTGACGGTTCATAAGCGCCGTGGTAATTTTGTGTTTCTTGGTCTCTTAGGTGCCATAATTAATTGTTGCTGCAGCCTCCAGTTCTGGGATGGGCGTGGAGCAGGTGAGTGGAACTCCATGGAGCTTCTGCGGATGAGGGTGTCGTGGAAGAGGTTGGAATTTGCAGTTACGATGCTCAGTATTGGAGCTGTGGTTTCTTCTTTGCAGATGAAGAGGAACCAAGTGACTGCAGGAAAATGAGTTAGCTGTTGTGGTTTTTGTCAAGGATGAATTCAGACCCCCGGCTCTCTGAAAGCTAAACTGAGGGAACGGCACTGGTAAGGGACTGAGGTTGACGGTTTCGGGACAGGCTTTTTAAGTTAAAGAAGGGCATAGAGCTGTTCAGGAGCAGCCCCTTTTAGGCAGGTAAAGGAAGCAGGTTACTAAAGAAGACTCCCAGCACAAAATTCCCCTTAGAGGGATGAGGAAGCATTTCTTTGCCAAGGTGGTGGTCAAACGCTGGAAGAGGTGTCCTGGGGAGGTGGTTGATGCCCCAAGCGTCTCCTTGTTTGAGAGGCGTTTGGACAAAGCCCTTAAGAATGCCCTTCTTGGGTGATTTGGGGTGATTTTCCTGCAGTCGGGAGGCAAAGCCGGGCTCTGGAGCCGAGCGCGGTGTGAGCCGAGGACGGGTGTGATTGTCCCCAGGCTTTGGGGGACTGTGTCGCGAGCCCAGTCCCCGCAGGAGGGGACGCTGGCCGGGTTCCAGAGCAAGGCCTTGCAGCCCGCGTTGTGGTGTGTGTGTCCCCCCCATCTCGGTCCCCAAGGGCTGTCCTTGTCCCGGGGGCTGCGTGCTGCTTTCTGCATGGGGCCGTGTCGGTGAGTCCTGCAGGGAGCCCTCTGTCCTGGCTGCCCCTGGGGAAGGGGACAGGGGAGTCCCCGCCTGGCCACTGCCACCCCGGCTGGTGGTGGCTCGTCCCTGGGGGCAGCTCGTTGCCCTTTGGTGCTAGTGGGCTGTGATTTGGGGCTCATGGGGGCTGTGGTACCTGGGGGGGTGTGCTGATTCCCGGTGCCCCCTGCACTCCCTCCGTCCCTGCCCCCCTAAACAGGCACGGAGCGGTTCTGGAGAAAAAACTTTTAATTGCAACAACTTTTTAAATATTTAACACAAAAGTCCTATGGAAGCTCCTCTAAACCCCCCTCCCTCAAACACACCTCCCTCCCTCAAATACAGCCCTCTCCCCAAATAACACCCCCAAATACAACCCTCTCCACAACTGCACACCTTCCTCCCCTAAATACGATGCCCCCCTCCCCTAAATATGATGCCCACCGCCCCAAATACACACATCCCCTCCCCAAATACACACACCCCCCCTCAAATACACACAACCCCCACCCCCCCCATCATCTCCGTCTCCTCCCTGCGGTGGGACTTGGCCCCCGCTCCATCCCTGGCCCCCTTGCGAGAGCCCTGCGCTTGCTGGGTGGTGTTGCTCGGGGGCTGGTTCCCCGCTTTGTCCCCCGCCTCTCCCCCAGGGTGGGCTGGGCTGGAGGCGGCTCCATCCCCACATCCCCCCAGTGCTCCTGGGACTCTCGTGACGTGTGCGACCCCGAGTCCCCCCACGTCTCCTGGGGCTCTGGTGAACTCTCCGTCCCCAAGTCCCCCCAGGTCTCCTGAGACTCTGGTGACGTCTCCGTCCCCAAGTCCCCCCACGTCTCCTGGGGCTCTGGTGATGATTCTGTCCCCACATCCCCCCAGGTCTCCTGAGACTCTGGTGTCATCTCCTTCTCCAAGTCCCCCCAGGTCTCCTGGGACTCTGGTGATGTCTCCGTCCCCAAGTCCCCCCAGGTCTCCCGAGACTCTGGTGTCGTCGCCATCCCCAAGTCTGCCCAGGTCTCCTGGGACTCTGGTGATGGCTCTGTCCCCACATCCCCCCAGGGCTCCTGCGGCTTCGTCCCTTTGAGGAGTTCCTCCAGGAAGCCCGCGTCTTCCGTGGTCTCCTCCAGACTGTAGCTGGGGCTCAGCATCTCCTTGGGCAGCTCGAGGGAGTCGAAGTCGCAGGGGGTGACGGCTGCACCAGTGTCACCAGTGTCCCCAGGCCTGGGGCTGCTGCCAGGAGTGTCCTGGGTGACCCCTGCCACCTCCCAGCAGCAGTCGTAGAGGCTCAGGGCCTCCTCCAGAGGCACCTCCTGGGGCACTGCCAGCCCCCCAGAAGCCTGCTTCTGGCAGACAGCAGCAGAGCTGGTGGGGCCATGGCTGTCCAGGGATGTGAGGCTGTCCCAGGAGCTGTCACTGTATGGGGGGAGGTTGCTGTGCGGGCGAGCCTCCTCGGGGGTGGCCGTGCTCGAGCTGTTGGTGCTGGTGATGTCCTGGCTGGACCCCACCGTGTCCGTGGGGGAACCCAAGAGCCTGAGGGCCTCTTGGAGGAACATCTCCTCGGTGACTTTGATGGTGCTGTCCGGGTCCCCAGGAGCTGGTTTGTGGGGGGCAGCAGAGGGTCTGGAGGGCACGTGGCTGTGTGGGGGGACATGGCTGCGTGGGGGTGCCCCCGCGGTGGTGGCCGTGCTGGAGATGCTGGTCCATGCGGGGGGTCCTTCGACATGCTGGAGGCCGGGGATGGAGGTCAGCAGCAGCGGGGGGGCTGCGGGCACCGCTCTGCCCTGGTGGCCGTAGGCTGGGAGCTGTGTCAGCGGGGGCTGTGTGGGCTGTCCCTGGAGGCTGCCGGGGGCTTCCCAGGCCGGGAGGGTCTCACAGCCCGCAAGGCCCCACAGGGCAGGGCCCGGGGGAGCAGCAGCGCCGTGGCTGAGTGTGGGGGTGGCCGGTGGAAGCTGGTTGGTGATGGTCCACTCCATGTGGAAGAACCGTGGATCGAAGAGGCAGCCGCAGGGGGCCCTCTGCAGCCCTGTGGGGAGAAAGGGAGGCGTGGTGGGTCGGGGACAGCCTCCAGGGCACCCGCCGAGCCGTCCCCCATGGCCCCCATCGCGGCTGTGGGCCAGGCCCCTGGGGAGCTGGTGGCCGGGCGCTGCCCGGGGGTGAGCTGCTGTGCCAGGGGGGCCGGGGCTGTAAACTGGGGAGGGGACGCGCTTCTCGGGGGGAAACGGGAGAGATGGCCCCCAGGGGTTGGGAAATTCCCTGGAAATGGGGTTTACTGGGTAGGTGAGGGCAGGGATGCTCCCCCGGGCTTGCTGAACCCTCCACCCCTGGTACCAAAGGTGCTGGGGAGGAAGAGGGGAAGTGGTATGGTGAAGGTGACCAGGGTCCTCAGGGCCTGAAGATGACAGAGGGGACAGTAGGGACCATACCTGGTGGTGGGGCCTGGGGGGCCCATGGGTCCGTCCCCACGGTGGGTGCCCAGGCTGCGGGGAAGGGCTGCTCCTGGCCGGGCAGTCGAAGCAGGGTGGCTGAGCCTGGAAGAGAGACAGGAGCCATGGCCGCGGTCACCTCCTGCGCTCTTGCCCTCGCGAGTATCGCGAGGGTGCAGGTCAGGGTGAGTCCCTACCTTGGGGGTAGAAGGTTTGGGGGAGCACAAAAGTCTGAAGCGTCTGGGTCGCCGCGGGGGCCCGGGGGCCGTTCGGTGGGAGCCAGAGTGGTGGCAGCGCCATCGTCGGTCCTCTCGGTCTGTCCGCTGCTAAGGACTCTTTGGTCACCAGGGATGGAATGTGGGGGCTCCCTGTGCCCCGCCCCCTCCGCCCATAGCCTCCCCGTCTCCTGCTGGAGGCCTGGTGGGAGATGGGATGGTCTTGGCCACAGTGATCATGAAATGGTTGAGTTTAACATCGTCAGTGGAATGAGAAAAACGGTGGGAAGAGTTGCTCCCCTGGATTTTGGGGGTGAATGCCCCATTAACACGCTGATGATGCCAAAGCGGGAGGTGCTGTTGACCCTCTTGAGGGCCAAGAGGCCTTGCAGAAGGCTCTAGATAGATTGGAGCACTGGGCAATCGGCAGTGGTGTGAAGTTGAAGCAGTAAAAGTGTGGGATTCTGCCCTGGGAGGGAGGAACTCTGGGCAGGAGTGTCACTGGGGAGAGGGGTGGCTGGAGAGCAGCCCTGCAGAAAGGGGTCCGGCCGGGGGTGCTGGGGGCAGCAGCTGAGGAGGAGCCATGGGTGTCCCCTGGCACCAAGAGGGCAACCCCCATCCTGGGGGGCATCAAACCCAGTCGAAGCAGGCGGCCAAGAGCGGGGATTGTCCCGCTGTGCTCGGCGCTGGTGCGGCCTCACCTGGAGCCCTGGGTGCAGGGCTGGGCCCCACCGTTGGAGAAGGATGGGAAGGTCCTTGAATGCCTCCAGAGGAGGGCAACCAAGCCGGTGACAGGGCTGGAAGGCATGTCCCAGAATAGTAGTCTGATTTGGATTGGAAGGGACCTGCGAGCTCACCGTGTCCCACCCTGTGCCCTGGGCAGGGACACCTCCCACCAGACCTGGTTGCTCAAGCCCCCTCCAGACTGGCCTGGAACCCCTCCAGGGTTGGGGCAGCCACGGCTTCTCTGGGAACCGTTGGCCAGGGTCTCACCACCCTCACAGCAAAGAATTTCCTCCCCTGATCTCATCTCAGTCTCCTTTCTGTCAGTGTCACAGAATCACACAATCGCAGAATCACATGGGGTTGGAAGGGACCTCTGCAGATCATCTAGTCCAACCCCCCTCCCACAGCAGGTTCACCTAGAGGAGGTTGCACAGGAACTTGTCTAGGCGGGTTTTGAATGTCTCCAGAGAAGGAGACTTCACCACTCTCCTATGCAGCCTGTTGCTGGGCTCTGCCACCCTCACAGGAAAGCAGTTCCCCCTCCTGTCCAGGTGCAAGTTCCCATGTTCAAGTTTCTGCTCGTTCCCTCTTGTCCTGTCACCGGGCACCACTGAAAAAAGACCAGCCCCGTCCTCTTGACACCCACCCTTTAAGTATTTATAAGCGTTGATCAGATCCCCCCTTAGTCTTCTCTTCTCTAGACTAAAAAGGCCCAAGTCCCTCAGCCTCTCCTCGTAAGGGAGATGCTCCACTCCCCTCATCATCTTTGTAGCCCTCTGCTGTACCCTCTCCAGCAGTTCCCTGTCCTTCTTGAACTGGGGAGCCCAGAACTGGACGCAGTGCTCCAGATGGGGCCTCCCCAGGGCAGAGTAGAGGGGGGAGGATGACCTCCCTCGACCTGCTGGTCACACTCTTCCTGATGCACCCCAGGATGCCGTTGGCCTTCTTGGCCACACGGGCACCTTGTCGGCTCATGGTCATCCTATGGTCTTCCACCAGGCCTCCTAGGTCTTTCTCCTCCAAGGTGCTCTCCAAACCCTTCCCCCCTGTCCTATGGCTCCCCTCCCTGATGACCCAACATTACAGAATCGCAGAATCTTCGTGGTTGCATGGGACCTTTGAGATCATCGAGTCCAACCACACAAAGAAAGAAAAAAAGGTAGCCACACACACAACCAACCACACACCACACCCACCCACAAACAGACGCAAACCAACAATCTCGGGCACTAGAGCATGCCCTGGAGAGCCATGTCTAAACGTTTCTTAAATATCTCCAGGGATGGCGACTCCACCACCTCCCTGGGCAGGCTGTTCCAGTGCCTGACCACTCTCTCGGTAAAGTAGTGCTTCCTAATATCTCATCTAAACCTCCCCTGCCGCAACTTCAGACCATTTCCTCTGGTCCTGTCTTTATTCCCTTGGGAGAAGAGGCCAACGCCCACCTCTGTACAACCTCCTTTCAGGTAGTTGTAGAGGGCAATGAGGTCTCCCCTCAGCCTCCTCTTCTCCAAACTAAACATGCCCAGTTCCCTCAGCCTCTCCTCGTATGAGTTGTTCTCTAGACCCCCCCACCAGCTTGGTGGCTCTCCTCTGGACACGGTCCAGCAGCTCCGTGTCCTTCCTGTAGTGAGGGGCCCAGAACTGGACACAGCGCTCAAGGTGAGGCCTCACCAGTGCCGAGTACAGAGGCACCATCACTTCCCTACTCCTGCTGGCCAAGCTATTCCTGATACAGGCCAGGATGCCGTTGGCCTTCTTGGCCACCTGGGCACACGGCTGGCTCCCGTTAAGCCAGCTGTCCACCAACACCCCCAGGTCCTTTTCTGCTGGGCAGCTTTCCAGCCACTCTTCCCCAAGCCTGTAGCGTTGCCTGGGGTTGTTGTGACCAAAATGCAGGACCTGGCACTTGGCCTTATTAAACCTCATCCCATTGGCCTTGGGCCATTGAGCCAACCTGTCCAGATCCCTCCGTAGATTCTTCCGACCCTCAAGCAGATCAACACTCCCACCTAGTTTGGTGTCATCTGCATACTTGCTGAGGGTGCACTCAATCCCCTTATCTAGATCATCAATAAAGATATTAAACCAGACTGGCCCCAAAACTGAGCCCTGAGGGACACCACTGGTGACCAGCCGCCAACTGGATTTCACCCCATTAATTACAACTCCCTGGGCACGGCCATCCAGCCAGTTTTTTACCCAGTGAAGAGTACACTTGTCTATGCCATGATTCGCCAGCTTGTCCAGGAGAATGCTGTGGGGGACGGTGTCAAAGGCCTTACCTTTGTAAGGTCCGGGTAGACAACGTCCACAGCCTTCCCCACATCGAGCAGGCGGGTCACATGGTCACAGAAAGAGATCAAGTTGGTTAAGCAGGACCATGAATTCATAAAATTCATAAGCCCATGCTGGCTGGCGCGGATCCCTTGGCTGCCCTGCACTTGCCATGAGAGCTCACTCAAGGTGATCCTCTCCGTGATCTTTCCCGGTACCGAGGTCAGGCTGACAGGCCTATAGTTTCCCGGATCCTCCTTCCGGCCCTTCTTGTAGATGGGCGTCACACTGGCCACCCTCCAGTCATCTGGTACCTCTCCTGTTGACCAGGATTGTTGATGATAATGGAGAGAGGCTTGGTGAGCTCTCCCGCCAGCTCCCTGAGTACCCTTGGGTGAATTCCATCCGGCCCCATAGACTTATGCGTGTCCAGGTGCATAAGCAAATCCTTAACTACTTCCTCCTGGACTATGGGGGGGTTGTTCTGCTCTCCATCCTTATCTTCCGGCTCAGGAGGCTGAAAACCCCGGGGATAGGTGGTCCGACTATTGAAGACAGAGGCAAAGAAGGCATTCGGTATCTCAGCCTTCTCCTCGTCCTTGGTCGCAATGTTTCCCCCCTCATCCAGGAAGGGATGGAGATTCTCCCTGACTCTCTTTTTGTTGACGTATTTACAAAAGCTTTTTTTGTTGTCCCTTATATTAATGGCCAGGCTGAGTTCCAGCTGGGCTTTTGCCTTCCTAATTTTTTCTCTGTATAACCTAACAAGATCTCTGTACTCCTCCTGAGTTGCCTGTCCCTTCATCCAAAGGTGGTAAACCCTTCTTTTTTCCCCTAAGGCCCATCCAGAGCTCTTTGTTCAACCAGGCCGGCCATTTTCCCCGCCCTTTAATGTTGCACCTCATGGGGACAGCCTGCTCCTGGGCCTTTCGGATTTCCTTCTTGAAGAGCGTCCAGCCTTCCTGGACCCCTTTGCCCCGCAGGGACCCTCCCAACCAGGGTTCTGAACAGGCTAAAGTGCGCCCTCCGGAAGGCCAAGGTGGAGGTTTTGCTCACCCCCTTCCTTACCTCACTAAGAATTGAAAACTTGACCGTTTGATGATTGCTAAGACCAAGACGGCCTCCGACCTCCACATCTCCCACTAGTCCTTCTTTGTTTGTGAAAAGTAGGTCTAGCGAGGCGCCTCCCCTAGTAGGCTCTCCTACCGGTTGCGTAAGGAAGTTATCTTCCATACACTCAAGGAACCTCCTAGCCTTGCCTGCTCTCTGCTGTGTTCTATTTCCAGCAGATATCCGGTAGGTTGAAGCCCCCAACCAGAACAAGGGCTGGCGATGGCAAGACTTCAGCCAGCCGCTTACAGAATACTTCATCAACCTGCGCATCCTGGTTGGGTGAGCTTTGGGACTGAGGCATGGCTAGGAAAGGGAGGCAGGTTCATCGCTCTCCATCATATTGGCTTTCTATTTCAGTTTGGGTTTCAATGAGGCCTGGTGTCTTCGAGTTTATTACTTTTGAGATGAGCCAGGATGTATCAAAGAGGAGTACAGGACCGGTGACGGTTCATAAGCGCCGTGGTAATTTTGTGTTTCTTGGTCTCTTAGGTGCCATAATTAATTGTTGCTGCAGCCTCCAGTTCTGGGATGGGCGTGGAGCAGGTGAGTGGAACTCCATGGAGCTTCTGCGGATGAGGGTGTCGTGGAAGAGGTTGGAATTTGCAGTTACGATGCTCAGTATTGGAGCTGTGGTTTCTTCTTTGCAGATGAAGAGGAACCAAGTGACTGCAGGAAAATGAGTTAGCTGTTGTGGTTTTTGTCAAGGATGAATTCAGACCCCCGGCTCTCTGAAAGCTAAACTGAGGGAACGGCACTGGTAAGGGACTGAGGTTGACGGTTTCGGGACAGGCTTTTTAAGTTAAAGAAGGGCATAGAGCTGTTCAGGAGCAGCCCCTTTTAGGCAGGTAAAGGAAGCAGGTTACTAAAGAAGACTCCCAGCACAAAATTCCCCTTAGAGGGATGAGGAAGCATTTCTTTGCCAAGGTGGTGGTCAAACGCTGGAAGAGGTGTCCTGGGGAGGTGGTTGATGCCCCAAGCGTCTCCTTGTTTGAGAGGCGTTTGGACAAAGCCCTTAAGAATGCCCTTCTTGGGTGATTTGGGGTGATTTTCCTGCAGTCGGGAGGCAAAGCCGGGCTCTGGAGCCGAGCGCAGTGTGAGCCGAGGACGGGTGTGATTGTCCCCAGGCTTTGGGGGACTGTGTCGCGAGCCCAGTCCCCGCAGGAGGGGACGCTGGCCGGGTTCCAGAGCAAGGCCTTGCAGCCCGCGTTGTGGTGTGTGTGTCCCCCCCATCTCGGTCCCCAAGGGCTGTCCTTGTCCCGGGGGCTGCGTGCTGCTTTCTGCATGGGGCCGTGTCGGTGAGTCCTGCAGGGAGCCCTCTGTCCTGGCTGCCCCTGGGGAAGGGGACAGGGGAGTCCCCGCCTGGCCACTGCCACCCCGGCTGGTGGTGGCTCGTCCCTGGGGGCAGCTCGTTGCCCTTTGGTGCTAGTGGGCTGTGATTTGGGGCTCATGGGGGCTGTGGTACCTGGGGGGGTGTGCTGATTCCCGGTGCCCCCTGCACTCCCTCCGTCCCTGCCCCCCTAAACAGGCACGGAGCGGTTCTGGAGAAAAAACTTTTAATTGCAACAACTTTTTAAATATTTAACACAAAAGTCCTATGGAAGCTCCTCTAAACCCCCCTCCCTCAAACACACCTCCCTCCCTCAAATACAGCCCTCTCCCCAAATAACACCCCCAAATACAACCCTCTCCACAACTGCACACCTTCCTCCCCTAAATACGATGCCCCCCTCCCCTAAATATGATGCCCACCGCCCCAAATACACACATCCCCTCCCCAAATACACACACCCCCCCTCAAATACACACAACCCCCACCCCCCCCATCATCTCCGTCTCCTCCCTGCGGTGGGACTTGGCCCCCGCTCCATCCCTGGCCCCCTTGCGAGAGCCCTGCGCTTGCTGGGTGGTGTTGCTCGGGGGCTGGTTCCCCGCTTTGTCCCCCGCCTCTCCCCCAGGGTGGGCTGGGCTGGAGGCGGCTCCATCCCCACATCCCCCCAGTGCTCCTGGGACTCTCGTGACGTGTGCGACCCCGAGTCCCCCCACGTCTCCTGGGGCTCTGGTGAACTCTCCGTCCCCAAGTCCCCCCAGGTCTCCTGAGACTCTGGTGACGTCTCCGTCCCCAAGTCCCCCCACGTCTCCTGGGGCTCTGGTGATGATTCTGTCCCCACATCCCCCCAGGTCTCCTGAGACTCTGGTGTCATCTCCTTCTCCAAGTCCCCCCAGGTCTCCTGGGACTCTGGTGATGTCTCCGTCCCCAAGTCCCCCCAGGTCTCCCGAGACTCTGGTGTCGTCGCCATCCCCAAGTCTGCCCAGGTCTCCTGGGACTCTGGTGATGGCTCTGTCCCCACATCCCCCCAGGGCTCCTGCGGCTTCGTCCCTTTGAGGAGTTCCTCCAGGAAGCCCGCGTCTTCCGTGGTCTCCTCCAGACTGTAGCTGGGGCTCAGCATCTCCTTGGGCAGCTCGAGGGAGTCGAAGTCGCAGGGGGTGACGGCTGCACCAGTGTCACCAGTGTCCCCAGGCCTGGGGCTGCTGCCAGGAGTGTCCTGGGTGACCCCTGCCACCTCCCAGCAGCAGTCGTAGAGGCTCAGGGCCTCCTCCAGAGGCACCTCCTGGGGCACTGCCAGCCCCCCAGAAGCCTGCTTCTGGCAGACAGCAGCAGAGCTGGTGGGGCCATGGCTGTCCAGGGATGTGAGGCTGTCCCAGGAGCTGTCACTGTATGGGGGGAGGTTGCTGTGCGGGCGAGCCTCCTCGGGGGTGGCCGTGCTCGAGCTGTTGGTGCTGGTGATGTCCTGGCTGGACCCCACTGTGTCCGTGGGGGAACCCAAGAGCCTGAGGGCCTCTTGGAGGAACATCTCCTCGGTGACTTTGATGGTGCTGTCCGGGTCCCCAGGAGCTGGTTTGTGGGGGGCAGCAGAGGGTCTGGAGGGCACGTGGCTGTGTGGGGGGACATGGCTGCGTGGGGGTGCCCCCGCGGTGGTGGCCGTGCTGGAGATGCTGGTCCATGCGGGGGGTCCTTCGACATGCTGGAGGCCGGGGATGGAGGTCAGCAGCAGCGGGGGGGCTGCGGGCACCGCTCTGCCCTGGTGGCCGTAGGCTGGGAGCTGTGTCAGCGGGGGCTGTGTGGGCTGTCCCTGGAGGCTGCCGGGGGCTTCCCAGGCCGGGAGGGTCTCACAGCCCGCAAGGCCCCACAGGGCAGGGCCCGGGGGAGCAGCAGCGCCGTGGCTGAGTGTGGGGGTGGCCGGTGGAAGCTGGTTGGTGATGGTCCACTCCATGTGGAAGAACCGTGGATCGAAGAGGCAGCCGCAGGGGGCCCTCTGCAGCCCTGTGGGGAGAAAGGGAGGCGTGGTGGGTCGGGGACAGCCTCCAGGGCACCCGCCGAGCCGTCCCCCATGGCCCCCATCGCGGCTGTGGGCCAGGCCCCTGGGGAGCTGGTGGCCGGGCGCTGCCCGGGGGTGAGCTGCTGTGCCAGGGGGGCCGGGGCTGTAAACTGGGGAGGGGACGCGCTTCTCGGGGGGAAACGGGAGAGATGGCCCCCAGGGGTTGGGAAATTCCCTGGAAATGGGGTTTACTGGGTAGGTGAGGGCAGGGATGCTCCCCCGGGCTTGCTGAACCCTCCACCCCTGGTACCAAAGGTGCTGGGGAGGAAGAGGGGAAGTGGTATGGTGAAGGTGACCAGGGTCCTCAGGGCCTGAAGATGACAGAGGGGACAGCAGGGACCATACCTGGTGGTGGGGCCTGGGGGGCCCATGGGTCCGTCCCCACGGTGGGTGCCCAGGCTGCGGGGAAGGGCTGCTCCTGGCCGGGCAGTCGAAGCAGGGTGGCTGAGCCTGGAAGAGAGACAGGAGCCATGGCCGCGGTCACCTCCTGCGCTCTTGCCCTCGCGAGTATCGCGAGGGTGCAGGTCAGGGTGAGTCCCTACCTTGGGGGTAGAAGGTTTGGGGGAGCACAAAAGTCTGAAGCGTCTGGGTCGCCGCGGGGGCCCGGGGGCCGTTCGGTGGGAGCCAGAGTGGTGGCAGCGCCATCGTCGGTCCTCTCGGTCTGTCCGCTGCTAAGGACTCTTTGGTCACCAGGGATGGAATGTGGGGGCTCCCTGTGCCCCGCCCCCTCCGCCCATAGCCTCCCCGTCTCCTGCTGGAGGCCTGGTGGGAGATGGGATGGTCTTGGCCACAGTGATCATGAAATGGTTGAGTTTAACATCGTCAGTGGAATGAGAAAAACGGTGGGAAGAGTTGCTCCCCTGGATTTTGGGGGTGAATGCCCCATTAACACGCTGATGATGCCAAAGCGGGAGGTGCTGTTGACCCTCTTGAGGGCCAAGAGGCCTTGCAGAAGGCTCTAGATAGATTGGAGCACTGGGCAATCGGCAGTGGTGTGAAGTTGAAGCAGTAAAAGTGTGGGATTCTGCCCTGGGAGGGAGGAACTCTGGGCAGGAGTGTCACTGGGGAGAGGGGTGGCTGGAGAGCAGCCCTGCAGAAAGGGGTCCGGCCGGGGGTGCTGGGGGCAGCAGCTGAGGAGGAGCCATGGGTGTCCCCTGGCACCAAGAGGGCAACCCCCATCCTGGGGGGCATCAAACCCAGTCGAAGCAGGCGGCCAAGAGCGGGGATTGTCCCGCTGTGCTCGGCGCTGGTGCGGCCTCACCTGGAGCCCTGGGTGCAGGGCTGGGCCCCACCGTTGGAGAAGGATGGGAAGGTCCTTGAATGCCTCCAGAGGAGGGCAACCAAGCCGGTGACAGGGCTGGAAGGCATGTCCCAGAATAGTAGTCTGATTTGGATTGGAAGGGACCTGCGAGCTCACCGTGTCCCACCCTGTGCCCTGGGCAGGGACACCTCCCACCAGACCTGGTTGCTCAAGCCCCCTCCAGACTGGCCTGGAACCCCTCCAGGGTTGGGGCAGCCACGGCTTCTCTGGGAACCGTTGGCCAGGGTCTCACCACCCTCACAGCAAAGAATTTCCTCCCCTGATCTCATCTCAGTCTCCTTTCTGTCAGTGTCACAGAATCACACAATCGCAGAATCACATGGGGTTGGAAGGGACCTCTGCAGATCATCTAGTCCAACCCCCCTCCCACAGCAGGTTCACCTAGAGGAGGTTGCACAGGAACTTGTCTAGGCGGGTTTTGAATGTCTCCAGAGAAGGAGACTTCACCACTCTCCTATGCAGCCTGTTGCTGGGCTCTGCCACCCTCACAGGAAAGCAGTTCCCCCTCCTGTCCAGGTGCAAGTTCCCATGTTCAAGTTTCTGCTCGTTCCCTCTTGTCCTGTCACCGGGCACCACTGAAAAAAGACCAGCCCCGTCCTCTTGACACCCACCCTTTAAGTATTTATAAGCGTTGATCAGATCCCCCCTTAGTCTTCTCTTCTCTAGACTAAAAAGGCCCAAGTCCCTCAGCCTCTCCTCGTAAGGGAGATGCTCCACTCCCCTCATCATCTTTGTAGCCCTCTGCTGTACCCTCTCCAGCAGTTCCCTGTCCTTCTTGAACTGGGGAGCCCAGAACTGGACGCAGTGCTCCAGATGGGGCCTCCCCAGGGCAGAGTAGAGGGGGGAGGATGACCTCCCTCGACCTGCTGGTCACACTCTTCCTGATGCACCCCAGGATGCCGTTGGCCTTCTTGGCCACACGGGCACCTTGTCGGCTCATGGTCATCCTATGGTCTTCCACCAGGCCTCCTAGGTCTTTCTCCTCCAAGGTGCTCTCCAAACCCTTCCCCCCTGTCCTATGGCTCCCCTCCCTGATGACCCAACATTACAGAATCGCAGAATCTTCGTGGTTGCATGGGACCTTTGAGATCATCGAGTCCAACCACACAAAGAAAGAAAAAAAGGTAGCCACACACACAACCAACCACACACCACACCCACCCACAAACAGACGCAAACCAACAATCTCGGGCACTAGAGCATGCCCTGGAGAGCCATGTCTAAACGTTTCTTAAATATCTCCAGGGATGGCGACTCCACCACCTCCCTGGGCAGGCTGTTCCAGTGCCTGACCACTCTCTCGGTAAAGTAGTGCTTCCTAATATCTCATCTAAACCTCCCCTGCCGCAACTTCAGACCATTTCCTCTGGTCCTGTCTTTATTCCCTTGGGAGAAGAGGCCAACGCCCACCTCTGTACAACCTCCTTTCAGGTAGTTGTAGAGGGCAATGAGGTCTCCCCTCAGCCTCCTCTTCTCCAAACTAAACATGCCCAGTTCCCTCAGCCTCTCCTCGTATGAGTTGTTCTCTAGACCCCCCCACCAGCTTGGTGGCTCTCCTCTGGACACGGTCCAGCAGCTCCGTGTCCTTCCTGTAGTGAGGGGCCCAGAACTGGACACAGCGCTCAAGGTGAGGCCTCACCAGTGCCGAGTACAGAGGCACCATCACTTCCCTACTCCTGCTGGCCAAGCTATTCCTGATACAGGCCAGGATGCCGTTGGCCTTCTTGGCCACCTGGGCACACGGCTGGCTCCCGTTAAGCCAGCTGTCCACCAACACCCCCAGGTCCTTTTCTGCTGGGCAGCTTTCCAGCCACTCTTCCCCAAGCCTGTAGCGTTGCCTGGGGTTGTTGTGACCAAAATGCAGGACCTGGCACTTGGCCTTATTAAACCTCATCCCATTGGCCTTGGGCCATTGAGCCAACCTGTCCAGATCCCTCCGTAGAGTCTTCCGACCCTCAAGCAGATCAACACTCCCACCTAGTTTGGTGTCATCTGCATACTTGCTGAGGGTGCACTCAATCCCCTTATCTAGATCATCAATAAAGATATTAAACCAGACTGGCCCCAAAACTGAGCCCTGAGGGACACCACTGGTGACCAGCCGCCAACTGGATTTCACCCCATTAATTACAACTCCCTGGGCACGGCCATCCAGCCAGTTTTTTACCCAGTGAAGAGTACACTTGTCTATGCCATGATTCGCCAGCTTGTCCAGGAGAATGCTGTGGGGGACGGTGTCAAAGGCCTTACCTTTGTAAGGTCCGGGTAGACAACGTCCACAGCCTTCCCCACATCGAGCAGGCGGGTCACATGGTCACAGAAAGAGATCAAGTTGGTTAAGCAGGACCATGAATTCATAAAATTCATAAGCCCATGCTGGCTGGCGCGGATCCCTTGGCTGCCCTGCACTTGCCATGAGAGCTCACTCAAGGTGATCCTCTCCGTGATCTTTCCCGGTACCGAGGTCAGGCTGACAGGCCTATAGTTTCCCGGATCCTCCTTCCGGCCCTTCTTGTAGATGGGCGTCACACTGGCCACCCTCCAGTCATCTGGTACCTCTCCTGTTGACCAGGATTGTTGATGATAATGGAGAGAGGCTTGGTGAGCTCTCCCGCCAGCTCCCTGAGTACCCTTGGGTGAATTCCATCCGGCCCCATAGACTTATGCGTGTCCAGGTGCATAAGCAAATCCTTAACTACTTCCTCCTGGACTATGGGGGGGTTGTTCTGCTCTCCATCCTTATCTTCCGGCTCAGGAGGCTGAAAACCCCGGGGATAGGTGGTCCGACTATTGAAGACAGAGGCAAAGAAGGCATTCGGTATCTCAGCCTTCTCCTCGTCCTTGGTCGCAATGTTTCCCCCCTCATCCAGGAAGGGATGGAGATTCTCCCTGACTCTCTTTTTGTTGACGTATTTACAAAAGCTTTTTTTGTTGTCCCTTATATTAATGGCCAGGCTGAGTTCCAGCTGGGCTTTTGCCTTCCTAATTTTTTCTCTGTATAACCTAACAAGATCTCTGTACTCCTCCTGAGTTGCCTGTCCCTTCATCCAAAGGTGGTAAACCCTTCTTTTTTCCCCTAAGGCCCATCCAGAGCTCTTTGTTCAACCAGGCCGGCCATTTTCCCCGCCCTTTAATGTTGCACCTCATGGGGACAGCCTGCTCCTGGGCCTTTCGGATTTCCTTCTTGAAGAGCGTCCAGCCTTCCTGGACCCCTTTGCCCCGCAGGGACCCTCCCAACCAGGGTTCTGAACAGGCTAAAGTGCGCCCTCCGGAAGGCCAAGGTGGAGGTTTTGCTCACCCCCTTCCTTACCTCACTAAGAATTGAAAACTTGACCGTTTGATGATTGCTAAGACCAAGACGGCCTCCGACCTCCACATCTCCCACTAGTCCTTCTTTGTTTGTGAAAAGTAGGTCTAGCGAGGCGCCTCCCCTAGTAGGCTCTCCTACCGGTTGCGTAAGGAAGTTATCTTCCATACACTCAAGGAACCTCCTAGCCTTGCCTGCTCTCTGCTGTGTTCTATTTCCAGCAGATATCCGGTAGGTTGAAGCCCCCAACCAGAACAAGGGCTGGCGATGGCAAGACTTCAGCCAGCCGCTTACAGAATACTTCATCAACCTGCGCATCCTGGTTGGGTGAGCTTTGGGACTGAGGCATGGCTAGGAAAGGGAGGCAGGTTCATCGCTCTCCATCATATTGGCTTTCTATTTCAGTTTGGGTTTCAATGAGGCCTGGTGTCTTCGAGTTTATTACTTTTGAGATGAGCCAGGATGTATCAAAGAGGAGTACAGGACCGGTGACGGTTCATAAGCGCCGTGGTAATTTTGTGTTTCTTGGTCTCTTAGGTGCCATAATTAATTGTTGCTGCAGCCTCCAGTTCTGGGATGGGCGTGGAGCAGGTGAGTGGAACTCCATGGAGCTTCTGCGGATGAGGGTGTCGTGGAAGAGGTTGGAATTTGCAGTTACGATGCTCAGTATTGGAGCTGTGGTTTCTTCTTTGCAGATGAAGAGGAACCAAGTGACTGCAGGAAAATGAGTTAGCTGTTGTGGTTTTTGTCAAGGATGAATTCAGACCCCCGGCTCTCTGAAAGCTAAACTGAGGGAACGGCACTGGTAAGGGACTGAGGTTGACGGTTTCGGGACAGGCTTTTTAAGTTAAAGAAGGGCATAGAGCTGTTCAGGAGCAGCCCCTTTTAGGCAGGTAAAGGAAGCAGGTTACTAAAGAAG
Source organism: Numenius arquata (assembly GCF_964106895.1). NCBI lineage: Eukaryota > Metazoa > Chordata > Aves > Charadriiformes > Scolopacidae > Numenius > Numenius arquata. Next base: position 29,953 of record NW_027414554.1, read on the forward strand.
ACTCCCAGCACAAAATTCCCCTTAGAGGGATGAGGAAGCATTTCTTTGCCAAGGTGGTGGTCAAACGCTGGAAGAGGTGTCCTGGGGAGGTGGTTGATGCCCCAAGCGTCTCCTTGTTTGAGAGGCGTTTGGACAAAGCCCTTAAGAATGCCCTTCTTGGGTGATTTGGGGTGATTTTCCTGCAGTCGGGAGGCAAAGCCGGGCTCTGGAGCCGAGCGCGGTGTGAGCCGAGGACGGGTGTGATTGTCCCCAGGCTTTGGGGGACTGTGTCGCGAGCCCAGTCCCCGCAGGAGGGGACGCTGGCCGGGTTCCAGAGCAAGGCCTTGCAGCCCGCGTTGTGGTGTGTGTGTCCCCCCCATCTCGGTCCCCAAGGGCTGTCCTTGTCCCGGGGGCTGCGTGCTGCTTTCTGCATGGGGCCGTGTCGGTGAGTCCTGCAGGGAGCCCTCTGTCCTGGCTGCCCCTGGGGAAGGGGACAGGGGAGTCCCCGCCTGGCCACTGCCACCCCGGCTGGTGGTGGCTCGTCCCTGGGGGCAGCTCGTTGCCCTTTGGTGCTAGTGGGCTGTGATTTGGGGCTCATGGGGGCTGTGGTACCTGGGGGGGTGTGCTGATTCCCGGTGCCCCCTGCACTCCCTCCGTCCCTGCCCCCCTAAACAGGCACGGAGCGGTTCTGGAGAAAAAACTTTTAATTGCAACAACTTTTTAAATATTTAACACAAAAGTCCTATGGAAGCTCCTCTAAACCCCCCTCCCTCAAACACACCTCCCTCCCTCAAATACAGCCCTCTCCCCAAATAACACCCCCAAATACAACCCTCTCCACAACTGCACACCTTCCTCCCCTAAATACGATGCCCCCCTCCCCTAAATATGATGCCCACCGCCCCAAATACACACATCCCCTCCCCAAATACACACCCCCCCCCTCAAATACACACAACCCCCACCCCCCCCATCATCTCCGTCTCCTCCCTGCGGTGGGACTTGGCCCCCGCTCCATCCCTGGCCCCCTTGCGAGAGCCCTGCGCTTGCTGGGTGGTGTTGCTCGGGGGCTGGTTCCCCGCTTTGTCCCCCGCCTCTCCCCCAGGGTGGGCTGGGCTGGAGGCGGCTCCATCCCCACATCCCCCCAGTGCTCCTGGGACTCTCGTGACGTGTGCGACCCCGAGTCCCCCCACGTCTCCTGGGGCTCTGGTGAACTCTCCGTCCCCAAGTCCCCCCAGGTCTCCTGAGACTCTGGTGACGTCTCCGTCTCCAAGTCCCCCCACGTCTCCTGGGGCTCTGGTGATGATTCTGTCCCCACATCCCCCCAGGTCTCCTGAGACTCTGGTGTCATCTCCTTCTCCAAGTCCCCCCAGGTCTCCTGGGACTCTGGTGATGTCTCCGTCCCCAAGTCCCCCCAGGTCTCCCGAGACTCTGGTGTCGTCGCCATCCCCAAGTCTGCCCAGGTCTCCTGGGACTCTGGTGATGGCTCTGTCCCCACATCCCCCCAGGGCTCCTGCGGCTTCGTCCCTTTGAGGAGTTCCTCCAGGAAGCGCGCGTCTTCCGTGGTCTCCTCCAGACTGTAGCTGGGGCTCAGCATCTCCTTGGGCAGCTCGAGGGAGTCGAAGTCGCAGGGGGTGACGGCTGCACCAGTGTCACCAGTGTCCCCAGGCCTGGGGCTGCTGCCAGGAGTGTCCTGGGTGACCCCTGCCACCTCCCAGCAGCAGTCGTAGAGGCTCAGGGCCTCCTCCAGAGGCACCTCCTGGGGCACTGCCAGCCCCCCAGAAGCCTGCTTCTGGCAGACAGCAGCAGAGCTGGTGGGGCCATGGCTGTCCAGGGATGTGAGGCTGTCCCAGGAGCTGTCACTGTATGGGGGGAGGTTGCTGTGCGGGCGAGCCTCCTCGGGGGTGGCCGTGCTCGAGCTGTTGGTGCTGGTGATGTCCTGGCTGGACCCCACCGTGTCCGTGGGGGAACCCAAGAGCCTGAGGGCCTCTTGGAGGAACATCTCCTCGGTGACTTTGATGGTGCTGTCCGGGTCCCCAGGAGCTGGTTTGTGGGGGGCAGCAGAGGGTCTGGAGGGCACGTGGCTGTGTGGGGGGACATGGCTGCGTGGGGGTGCCCCCGCGGTGGTGGCCGTGCTGGAGATGCTGGTCCATGCGGGGGGTCCTTCGACATGCTGGAGGCCGGGGATGGAGGTCAGCAGCAGCGGGGGGGCTGCGGGCACCGCTCTGCCCTGGTGGCCGTAGGCTGGGAGCTGTGTCAGCGGGGGCTGTGTGGGCTGTCCCTGGAGGCTGCCGGGGGCTTCCCAGGCCGGGAGGGTCTCACAGCCCGCAAGGCCCCACAGGGCAGGGCCCGGGGGAGCAGCAGCGCCGTGGCTGAGTGTGGGGGTGGCCGGTGGAAGCTGGTTGGTGATGGTCCACTCCATGTGGAAGAACCGTGGATCGAAGAGGCAGCCGCAGGGGGCCCTCTGCAGCCCTGTGGGGAGAAAGGGAGGCGTGGTGGGTCGGGGACAGCCTCCAGGGCACCCGCCGAGCCGTCCCCCATGGCCCCCATCGCGGCTGTGGGCCAGGCCCCTGGGGAGCTGGTGGCCGGGCGCTGCCCGGGGGTGAGCTGCTGTGCCAGGGGGGCCGGGGCTGTAAACTGGGGAGGGGACGCGCTTCTCGGGGGGAAACGGGAGAGATGGCCCCCAGGGGTTGGGAAATTCCCTGGAAATGGGGTTTACTGGGTAGGTGAGGGCAGGGATGCTCCCCCGGGCTTGCTGAACCCTCCACCCCTGGTACCAAAGGTGCTGGGGAGGAAGAGGGGAAGTGGTATGGTGAAGGTGACCAGGGTCCTCAGGGCCTGAAGATGACAGAGGGGACAGTAGGGACCATACCTGGTGGTGGGGCCTGGGGGGCCCATGGGTCCGTCCCCACGGTGGGTGCCCAGGCTGCGGGGAAGGGCTGCTCCTGGCCGGGCAGTCGAAGCAGGGTGGCTGAGCCTGGAAGAGAGACAGGAGCCATGGCCGCGGTCACCTCCTGCGCTCTTGCCCTCGCGAGTATCGCGAGGGTGCAGGTCAGGGTGAGTCCCTACCTTGGGGGTAGAAGGTTTGGGGGAGCACAAAAGTCTGAAGCGTCTGGGTCGCCGCGGGGGCCCGGGGGCCGTTCGGTGGGAGCCAGAGTGGTGGCAGCGCCATCGTCGGTCCTCTCGGTCTGTCCGCTGCTAAGGACTCTTTGGTCACCAGGGATGGAATGTGGGGGCTCCCTGTGCCCCGCCCCCTCCGCCCATAGCCTCCCCGTCTCCTGCTGGAGGCCTGGTGGGAGATGGGATGGTCTTGGCCACAGTGATCATGAAACGGTTGAGTTTAACATCGTCAGTGGAATGAGAAAAACGGTGGGAAGAGTTGCTCCCCTGGATTTTGGGGGTGAATGCCCCATTAACACGCTGATGATGCCAAAGCGGGAGGTGCTGTTGACCCTCTTGAGGGCCAAGAGGCCTTGCAGCAGTAAAAGTGTGGGATTCTGCCCTGGGAGGGAGGAACTCTGGGCAGGAGTGTCACTGGGGAGAGGGGTGGCTGGAGAGCAGCCCTGCAGAAAGGGGTCCGGCCGGGGGTGCTGGGGGCAGCAGCTGAGGAGGAGCCGTCGGTGTCCCCTGGCACCAAGAGGGCAACCCCCATCCTGGGGGGCATCAAACCCAGTCGAAGCAGGCGGCCAAGAGCGGGGATTGTCCCGCTGTGCTCGGCGCTGGTGCGGCCTCACCTGGAGCCCTGGGTGCAGGGCTGGGCCCCACCGTTGGAGAAGGATGGGAAGGTCCTTGAATGCCTCCAGAGGAGGGCAACCAAGCCGGTGACAGGGCTGGAAGGCATGTCCCAGAATAGTAGTCTGATTTGGATTGGAAGGGACCTGCGAGCTCACCGTGTCCCACCCTGTGCCCTGGGCAGGGACACCTCCCACCAGACCTGGTTGCTCAAGCCCCCTCCAGACTGGCCTGGAACCCCTCCAGGGTTGGGGCAGCCACGGCTTCTCTGGGAACCGTTGGCCAGGTTCTCACCACCCTCACAGCAAAGAATTTCCTCCCCTGATCTCATCTCAGTCTCCTTTCTGTCAGTGTCACAGAATCACACAATCGCAGAATCACATGGGGTTGGAAGGGACCTCTGCAGATCATCTAGTCCAACCCCCCTCCCACAGCAGGTTCACCTAGAGGAGGTTGCACAGGAACTTGTCTAGGTGGGTTTTGAATGTCTCCAGAGAAGGAGACTTCACCACTCTCCTATGCAGCCTGTTGCTGGGCTCTGCCACCCTCACAGGAAAGAAGTTCCCCCTCCTGTCCAGGTGCAAGTTCCCATGTTCAAGTTTCTGCTCGTTCCCTCCTGTCCTGTCACCGGGCACCACTGAAAAAAGACCAGCCCCGTCCTCTTGACACCCACCCTTTAAGTATTTATAAGCGTTGATCAGATCCCCCCTTAGTCTTCTCTTCTAAAGGGAGGACTAAAAAGGCCCAAGTCCCTCAGCCTCTCCTCGTAAGGGAGATGCTCCACTCCCCTCATCATCTTTGTAGCCCTCTGCTGTACCCTCTCCAGCAGTTCCCTGTCCTTCTTGAACTGGGGAGCCCAGAACTGGACGCAGTGCTCCAGATGGGGCCTCCCCAGGGCAGAGTAGAGGGGGGAGGATGACCTCCCTCGACCTGCTGGTCACACTCTTCCTGATGCACCCCAGGATGCCGTTGGCCTTCTTGGCCACACGGGCACCTTGTCGGCTCATGGTCATCCTATGGTCTTCCACCAGGCCTCCTAGGTCTTTCTCCTCCAAGGTGCTCTCCAAACCCTTCCCCCCTGTCCTATGGCTCCCCTCCCTGATGACCCAACATTACAGAATCGCAGAATCTTCGTGGTTGCATGGGACCTTTGAGATCATCGAGTCCAACCACACAAAGAAAGAAAAAAAGGTAGCCACACACACAACCAACCACACACCACACCCACCCACAAACAGACGCAAACCAACAATCTCGGGCACTAGAGCATGCCCTGGAGAGCCATGTCTAAACGTTTCTTAAATATCTCCAGGGATGGCGACTCCACCACCTCCCTGGGCAGGCTGTTCCAGTGCCTGACCACTCTCTCGGTAAAGTAGTGCTTCCTAATATCTCATCTAAACCTCCCCTGCCGCAACTTCAGACCATTTCCTCTGGTCCTGTCTTTATTCCCTTGGGAGAAGAGGCCAACGCCCACCTCTGTACAACCTCCTTTCAGGTAGTTGTAGAGGGCAATGAGGTCTCCCCTCAGCCTCCTCTTCTCCAAACTAAACATGCCCAGTTCCCTCAGCCTCTCCTCGTATGAGTTGTTCTCTAGACCCCCCCACCAGCTTGGTGGCTCTCCTCTGGACACGGTCCAGCAGCTCCGTGTCCTTCCTGTAGTGAGGGGCCCAGAACTGGACACAGCGCTCAAGGTGAGGCCTCACCAGTGCCGAGTACAGAGGCACCATCACTTCCCTACTCCTGCTGGCCAAGCTATTCCTGATACAGGCCAGGATGCCGTTGGCCTTCTTGGCCACCTGGGCACACGGCTGGCTCCCGTTAAGCCAGCTGTCCACCAACACCCCCAGGTCCTTTTCTGCTGGGCAGCTTTCCAGCCACTCTTCCCCAAGCCTGTAGCGTTGCCTGGGGTTGTTGTGACCAAAATGCAGGACCTGGCACTTGGCCTTATTAAACCTCATCCCATTGGCCTTGGGCCATTGAGCCAACCTGTCCAGATCCCTCCGTAGAGTCTTCCGACCCTCAAGCAGATCAACACTCCCACCTAGTTTGGTGTCATCTGCATACTTGCTGAGGGTGCACTCAATCCCCTTATCTAGATCATCAATAAAGATATTAAACCAGACTGGCCCCAAAACTGAGCCCTGAGGGACACCACTGGTGACCAGCCGCCAACTGGATTTCACCCCATTAATTACAACTCCCTGGGCACGGCCATCCAGCCAGTTTTTTACCCAGTGAAGAGTACACTTGTCTATGCCATGATTCGCCAGCTTGTCCAGGAGAATGCTGTGGGGGACGGTGTCAAAGGCCTTACCTTTGTAAGGTCCGGGTAGACAACGTCCACAGCCTTCCCCACATCGAGCAGGCGGGTCACATGGTCACAGAAAGAGATCAAGTTGGTTAAGCAGGACCATGAATTCATAAAATTCATAAGCCCATGCTGGCTGGCGCGGATCCCTTGGCTGCCCTGCACTTGCCATGAGAGCTCACTCAAGGTGATCCTCTCCATGATCTTTCCCGGTACCGAGGTCAGGCTGACAGGCCTATAGTTTCCCGGATCCTCCTTCCGGCCCTTCTTGTAGATGGGCGTCACACTGGCCACCCTCCAGTCATCTGGTACCTCTCCTGTTGACCAGGATTGTTGATGATAATGGAGAGAGGCTAGGTGAGCTCTCCCGCCAGCTCCCTGAGTACCCTTGGGTGAATTCCATCCGGCCCCATAGACTTATGCGTGTCCAGGTGCATAAGCAAATCCTTAACTACTTCCTCCTGGACTATGGGGGGGTTGTTCTGCTCTCCATCCTTATCTTCCGGCTCAGGAGGCTGAAAACCCCGGGGATAGGTGGTCCGACTATTGAAGACAGAGGCAAAGAAGGCATTCGGTATCTCAGCCTTCTCCTCGTCCTTGGTCGCAATGTTTCCCCCCTCACCCAGGAAGGGATGGAGATTCTCCCTGACTCTCTTTTTGTTGACGTATTTACAAAAGCTTTTTTTGTTGTCCCTTATATTAATGGCCAGGCTGAGTTCCAGCTGGGCTTTTGCCTTCCTAATTTTTTCTCTGTATAACCTAACAAGATCTCTGTACTCCTCCTGAGTTGCCTGTCCCTTCATCCAAAGGTGGTAAACCCTTCTTTTTTCCCCTAAGGCCCATCCAGAGCTCTTTGTTCAACCAGGCCGGCCATTTTCCCCGCCCTTTAATGTTGCGCCTCATGGGGACAGCCTGCTCCTGGGCCTTTCGGATTTCCTTCTTGAAGAGCGTCCAGCCTTCCTGGACCCCTTTGCCCCGCAGGGACCCTCCCAACCAGGGTTCTGAACAGGCTAAAGTGCGCCCTCCGGAAGGCCAAGGTGGAGGTTTTGCTCACCCCCTTCCTTACCTCACTAAGAATTGAAAACTTGACCGTTTGATGATTGCTAAGACCAAGACGGCCTCCGACCTCCACATCTCCCACTAGTCCTTCTTTGTTTGTGAAAAGTAGGTCTAGCGAGGCGCCTCCCCTAGTAGGCTCTCCTACCGGTTGCGTAAGGAAGTTATCTTCCATACACTCAAGGAACCTCCTAGCCTTGCCTGCTCTCTGCTGTGTTCTATTTCCAGCAGATATCCGGTAGGTTGAAGCCCCCAACCAGAACAAGGGCTGGCGATGGCAAGACTTCAGCCAGCCGCTTACAGAATACTTCATCAACCTGCGCATCCTGGTTGGGTGAGCTTTGGGACTGAGGCATGGCTAGGAAAGGGAGGCAGGTTCATCGCTCTCCATCATATTGGCTTTCTATTTCAGTTTGGGTTTCAATGAGGCCTGGTGTCTTCGAGTTTATTACTTTTGAGATGAGCCAGGATGTATCAAAGAGGAGTACAGGACCGGTGACGGTTCATAAGCGCCGTGGTAATTTTGTGTTTCTTGGTCTCTTAGGTGCCATAATTAATTGTTGCTGCAGCCTCCAGTTCTGGGATGGGCGTGGAGCAGGTGAGTGGAACTCCATGGAGCTTCTGCGGATGAGGGTGTCGTGGAAGAGGTTGGAATTTGCAGTTACGATGCTCAGTATTGGAGCTGTGGTTTCTTCTTTGCAGATGAAGAGGAACCAAGTGACTGCAGGAAAATGAGTTAGCTGTTGCGGTTTTTGTCAAGGATGAATTCAGACCCCCGGCTCTCTGAAAGCTAAACTGAGGGAACGGCACTGGTAAGGGACTGAGGTTGACGGTTTCGGGACAGGCTTTTTAAGTTAAAGAAGGGCATAGAGCTGTTCAGGAGCAGCCCCTTTTAGGCAGGTAAAGGAAGCAGGTTACTAAAGAAGACTCCCAGCACAAAATTCCCCTTAGAGGGATGAGGAAGCATTTCTTTGCCAAGGTGGTGGTCAAACGCTGGAAGAGGTGTCCTGGGGAGGTGGTTGATGCCCCAAGCGTCTCCTTGTTTGAGAGGCGTTTGGACAAAGCCCTTAAGAATGCCCTTCTTGGGTGATTTGGGGTGATTTTCCTGCAGTCGGGAGGCAAAGCCGGGCTCTGGAGCCGAGCGCGGTGTGAGCCGAGGACGGGTGTGATTGTCCCCAGGCTTTGGGGGACTGTGTCGCGAGCCCTGTCCCCGCAGGAGGGGACGCTGGCCGGGTTCCAGAGCAAGGCCTTGCAGCCCGTGTTGTGGTGTGTGTTTGTGTGTGTCCCATCTCGGTCCCCAAGAGCTGTCCTTGTCCCGGTGGCTGCATGCTACTTTCTGCGTGGGGCCGTGTCGGTGGGTCCTGCAGGGAGCCCTCTGTCCTGGCTGCCCCTGGGGAAGGGGACAGGGGAGTCCCCCCCCGGCCACTGCCACCCCGCTGGTGGTGGCTCGTCCCTGGGGGCAGCTCGTTGCCCTTTGGGGCTCGTGGGCTCCGACTGGGGGCTCATGGGGGCTGTGGCACCTGGGGGGGGTTCTGATTCCCGGTGCCCCCTGCGTTCCCTCCCTCCCCGCCCCCGCCCCCGCCCCTAAACAGGCACGGAGCGGTTCTGGAGAAACAACTTTTAATTGAAACAGCTTTTTAACACAAAAGGTCCTATTGAAGCTACTCTCAACCCCCCTCCCTCCCTCAAACACACCCCCCCTCCCTCAAATACAGCCCTCTCCCCAAATACAGCCCTCTCCCCAAGTACCCCCCCCCAAATACAGCCCTCTCCACAACTGCACACCCCCCTCCCCTAAATACGAGGCCCCCCCCTCCCCTGAAGACAGTGCCCCCCTCCCCGAGTACACACAGCCCCTCCCCAAATATACCTCCTCCCTCAAATACACACAACCCCCACTCCTCCCATCACCTCCGTCTCGTCCCTGCGGTGGGACTCGGCCCCCGCTCTGTCCCCGGCCCCCTTGCGAGAGCCCTGCGCTTGCTGGGTGGTGGCGATGGGGGAGTGGTTCCCCGCTTTGTCCCCCGCCTCTCCCCCATGGCGAGCTGTGCCGGGGTCATCTCCGTCCCCACATCCCTCCAGGGCTCCTGGGGCTCTGGTGTCGTCTCTGTCCCCAAGTCCCCCCAGGGCTCCTTGGACTCTGGTGACAGCTCCAACCCCACATCCCCCCAGGGCTCCTGGGACTCCGTCCCATAGAGGAGTTCCTCCAGGAAGCGCACGGCCTCCATGGTCTCCTCCAGGCTGTAGTTGTGGCTCAGCAGCTCCTCGGGCAGCTCGAGGGAGTCAAAGTCACAGGGGGAGACGGCTGTGCCGGTGTCACCAGGGTCTCCAGGCCTGGGGCTGCTGCCAGGACTGTCCTGGCCGACCCCTGCCACCTCCCCGGAGCAGTCAAAGAGCTTCAGAGCCTCCTCCAGAGGCACCTCCTGGGGCACATTGAGGTCCCCGAGGGTTTGGCTGTAGGGGACAGCAGAGGGGCTGGTGGGGACACTGATGTCCACGGAAGTGACGCTGTCCCAGGAGATGTCAGTGTCGGAGGAGGTGTCACTGTATGCGGGGATGTTGCTGTCCGGGGTTCTCTCCTTAGGGGTGGCCGTGCTGGAGATGTTGGTCCCTGAAGACAGTTCCTTGATGTTATCGTGGCCGTGGATCAAGTTTGGCCCTGCGGTGGGTGCTGGTGTCACTGCTCTCCCCTCTCCTCTGGTGGCATCAGGGTCCCCAGGCCTGGGGATGTTGCTGGTGCTGTCCTGGCCAGCCCCCACCGTGTCCGTGGAGGAACCAAAGAGCCTGAGGGCCTCTTGGAGGAGCATCTCCTCGGTGACTTCGACGGTGCTGTGCGGGTCCCCAGGAGCTGGTTTGTGGGGGGCAGCAGAGGATCTGGGGGGCACGTGGCTGCGTGGGGGGAGGTGGCTGCGTGGGGGTGCCCCCGCAGGGGTGGCCGTGCTGGAGATGTTGCTCCGTGCAGGGGGTCCCTTGACGTGCTGGAGGCCGGGGATGGAGGTCAGCAGCAGCGGGGGGGCTGCGGGCACCGCTCTGCCCTGGTGGCCGTAGGCTGGGAGCTGTGTCAGCGGGGGCTGTGTGGGCTGTCCCTGGAGGCTGCCGGGGGCTGCCCAGGCCGGGAGGGTCTCAGAGCCCGCGAGGCCCCACAGGGCAGGGCCCGGGGGAGCAGCGGCGCCGTGGCCGAGCGTGGGGGTGGCCGGCGGAGGCTGGTTGGTGAGGGTCCACTCCATGTGGAAGAAGCGGGGATCGAAGCAGCAACCGCAGGGGGCCCTCTGCAGCCCTGGGAGGGGGGAAAGGGAGGCGTGGTGGGCCGTGGGCAGCCTCCAGGGCACCTGCCGAGCTGTCCCCCGTGGCCCCCATCGCGGCTGTGAGCCAGGCCCCTGGGGAGCTGGTGGCCGGTCAGTCCCCGGAGTGAGCTGCTGTGCCGGAGGGTCTGGGTCTGTAAACTGGGGAGGGGACGTGCTTTGGGGGAGGAAACAGGAGAGATGGCCCCCACAGGTTGGGAAATTCCCTGGAAATTGGATTTCCTGGGCAGGTGAGGGCAGGGATGCTCAGCCGGGCTTGTTGAACCCTGCACACCCAGTACGAAAACTGCTGGGGGGGAACAGGGGAGGTGGGATGGTGAAGGTGACCAGGGTCCTCAGGGCCTGAAGATGACAGAGGGGACAGTAGGGACCATACCTGGTGGTGGGGCCTGGGGGGCCCATGGGTCCGTCCCCACGGTGGGTGCCCAGGCTGCGGGGAAGGGCTGCTCCTGGCCGGGCAGTCGAAGCAGGGTGGCTGAGCCTGGAAGAGAGACAGGAGCCATGGCCGCGGTCACCTCCTGCGCTCTTGCCCTCGCGAGTATCGCGAGGGTGCAGGTCAGGGTGAGTCCCTACCTTGGGGGTAGAAGGTTTGGGGGAGCACAAAAGTCTGAAGCGTCTGGGTCGCCGCGGGGGCCCGGGGGCCGTTCGGTGGGAGCCAGAGTGGTGGCAGCGCCATCGTCGGTCCTCTCGGTCTGTCCGCTGCTAAGGACTCTTTGGTCACCAGGGATGGAATGTGGGGGCTCCCTGTGCCCCGCCCCCTCCGCCCATAGCCTCCCCGTCTCCTGCTGGAGGCCTGGTGGGAGATGGGATGGTCTTGGCCACAGTGATCATGAAACGGTTGAGTTTAACATCGTCAGTGGAATGAGAAAAACGGTGGGAAGAGTTGCTCCCCTGGATTTTGGGGGTGAATGCCCCATTAACACGCTGATGATGCCAAAGCGGGAGGTGCTGTTGACCCTCTTGAGGGCCAAGAGGCCTTGCAGCAGTAAAAGTGTGGGATTCTGCCCTGGGAGGGAGGAACTCTGGGCAGGAGTGTCACTGGGGAGAGGGGTGGCTGGAGAGCAGCCCTGCAGAAAGGGGTCCGGCCGGGGGTGCTGGGGGCAGCAGCTGAGGAGGAGCCGTCGGTGTCCCCTGGCACCAAGAGGGCAACCCCCATCCTGGGGGGCATCAAACCCAGTCGAAGCAGGCGGCCAAGAGCGGGGATTGTCCCGCTGTGCTCGGCGCTGGTGCGGCCTCACCTGGAGCCCTGGGTGCAGGGCTGGGCCCCACCGTTGGAGAAGGATGGGAAGGTCCTTGAATGCCTCCAGAGGAGGGCAACCAAGCCGGTGACAGGGCTGGAAGGCATGTCCCAGAATAGTAGTCTGATTTGGATTGGAAGGGACCTGCGAGCTCACCGTGTCCCACCCTGTGCCCTGGGCAGGGACACCTCCCACCAGACCTGGTTGCTCAAGCCCCCTCCAGACTGGCCTGGAACCCCTCCAGGGTTGGGGCAGCCACGGCTTCTCTGGGAACCGTTGGCCAGGGTCTCACCACCCTCACAGCAAAGAATTTCCTCCCCTGATCTCATCTCAGTCTCCTTTCTGTCAGTGTCACAGAATCACACAATCGCAGAATCACATGGGGTTGGAAGGGACCTCTGCAGATCATCTAGTCCAACCCCCCTCCCACAGCAGGTTCACCTAGAGGAGGTTGCACAGGAACTTGTCTAGGTGGGTTTTGAATGTCTCCAGAGAAGGAGACTTCACCACTCTCCTATGCAGCCTGTTGCTGGGCTCTGCCACCCTCACAGGAAAGAAGTTCCCCCTCCTGTCCAGGTGCAAGTTCCCATGTTCAAGTTTCTGCTCGTTCCCTCCTGTCCTGTCACCGGGCACCACTGAAAAAAGACCAGCCCCGTCCTCTTGACACCCACCCTTTAAGTATTTATAAGCGTTGATCAGATCCCCCCTTAGTCTTCTCTTCTAAAGGGAGGACTAAAAAGGCCCAAGTCCCTCAGCCTCTCCTCGTAAGGGAGATGCTCCACTCCCCTCATCATCTTTGTAGCCCTCTGCTGTACCCTCTCCAGCAGTTCCCTGTCCTTCTTGAACTGGGGAGCCCAGAACTGGACGCAGTGCTCCAGATGGGGCCTCCCCAGGGCAGAGTAGAGGGGGGAGGATGACCTCCCTCGACCTGCTGGTCACACTCTTCCTGATGCACCCCAGGATGCCGTTGGCCTTCTTGGCCACACGGGCACCTTGTCGGCTCATGGTCATCCTATGGTCTTCCACCAGGCCTCCTAGGTCTTTCTCCTCCAAGGTGCTCTCCAAACCCTTCCCCCCTGTCCTATGGCTCCCCTCCCTGATGACCCAACATTACAGAATCGCAGAATCTTCGTGGTTGCATGGGACCTTTGAGATCATCGAGTCCAACCACACAAAGAAAGAAAAAAAGGTAGCCACACACACAACCAACCACACACCACACCCACCCACAAACAGACGCAAACCAACAATCTCGGGCACTAGAGCATGCCCTGGAGAGCCATGTCTAAACGTTTCTTAAATATCTCCAGGGATGGCGACTCCACCACCTCCCTGGGCAGGCTGTTCCAGTGCCTGACCACTCTCTCGGTAAAGTAGTGCTTCCTAATATCTCATCTAAACCTCCCCTGCCGCAACTTCAGACCATTTCCTCTGGTCCTGTCTTTATTCCCTTGGGAGAAGAGGCCAACGCCCACCTCTGTACAACCTCCTTTCAGGTAGTTGTAGAGGGCAATGAGGTCTCCCCTCAGCCTCCTCTTCTCCAAACTAAACATGCCCAGTTCCCTCAGCCTCTCCTCGTATGAGTTGTTCTCTAGACCCCCCCACCAGCTTGGTGGCTCTCCTCTGGACACGGTCCAGCAGCTCCGTGTCCTTCCTGTAGTGAGGGGCCCAGAACTGGACACAGCGCTCAAGGTGAGGCCTCACCAGTGCCGAGTACAGAGGCACCATCACTTCCCTACTCCTGCTGGCCAAGCTATTCCTGATACAGGCCAGGATGCCGTTGGCCTTCTTGGCCACCTGGGCACACGGCTGGCTCCCGTTAAGCCAGCTGTCCACCAACACCCCCAGGTCCTTTTCTGCTGGGCAGCTTTCCAGCCACTCTTCCCCAAGCCTGTAGCGTTGCCTGGGGTTGTTGTGACCAAAATGCAGGACCTGGCACTTGGCCTTATTAAACCTCATCCCATTGGCCTTGGGCCATTGAGCCAACCTGTCCAGATCCCTCCGTAGAGTCTTCCGACCCTCAAGCAGATCAACACTCCCACCTAGTTTGGTGTCATCTGCATACTTGCTGAGGGTGCACTCAATCCCCTTATCTAGATCATCAATAAAGATATTAAACCAGACTGGCCCCAAAACTGAGCCCTGAGGGACACCACTGGTGACCAGCCGCCAACTGGATTTCACCCCATTAATTACAACTCCCTGGGCACGGCCATCCAGCCAGTTTTTTACCCAGTGAAGAGTACACTTGTCTATGCCATGATTCGCCAGCTTGTCCAGGAGAATGCTGTGGGGGACGGTGTCAAAGGCCTTACCTTTGTAAGGTCCGGGTAGACAACGTCCACAGCCTTCCCCACATCGAGCAGGCGGGTCACATGGTCACAGAAAGAGATCAAGTTGGTTAAGCAGGACCATGAATTCATAAAATTCATAAGCCCATGCTGGCTGGCGCGGATCCCTTGGCTGCCCTGCACTTGCCATGAGAGCTCACTCAAGGTGATCCTCTCCATGATCTTTCCCGGTACCGAGGTCAGGCTGACAGGCCTATAGTTTCCCGGATCCTCCTTCCGGCCCTTCTTGTAGATGGGCGTCACACTGGCCACCCTCCAGTCATCTGGTACCTCTCCTGTTGACCAGGATTGTTGATGATAATGGAGAGAGGCTAGGTGAGCTCTCCCGCCAGCTCCCTGAGTACCCTTGGGTGAATTCCATCCGGCCCCATAGACTTATGCGTGTCCAGGTGCATAAGCAAATCCTTAACTACTTCCTCCTGGACTATGGGGGGGTTGTTCTGCTCTCCATCCTTATCTTCCGGCTCAGGAGGCTGAAAACCCCGGGGATAGGTGGTCCGACTATTGAAGACAGAGGCAAAGAAGGCATTCGGTATCTCAGCCTTCTCCTCGTCCTTGGTCGCAATGTTTCCCCCCTCACCCAGGAAGGGATGGAGATTCTCCCTGACTCTCTTTTTGTTGACGTATTTACAAAAGCTTTTTTTGTTGTCCCTTATATTAATGGCCAGGCTGAGTTCCAGCTGGGCTTTTGCCTTCCTAATTTTTTCTCTGTATAACCTAACAAGATCTCTGTACTCCTCCTGAGTTGCCTGTCCCTTCATCCAAAGGTGGTAAACCCTTCTTTTTTCCCCTAAGGCCCATCCAGAGCTCTTTGTTCAACCAGGCCGGCCATTTTCCCCGCCCTTTAATGTTGCGCCTCATGGGGACAGCCTGCTCCTGGGCCTTTCGGATTTCCTTCTTGAAGAGCGTCCAGCCTTCCTGGACCCCTTTGCCCCGCAGGGACCCTCCCAACCAGGGTTCTGAACAGGCTAAAGTGCGCCCTCCGGAAGGCCAAGGTGGAGGTTTTGCTCACCCCCTTCCTTACCTCACTAAGAATTGAAAACTTGACCGTTTGATGATTGCTAAGACCAAGACGGCCTCCGACCTCCACATCTCCCACTAGTCCTTCTTTGTTTGTGAAAAGTAGGTCTAGCGAGGCGCCTCCCCTAGTAGGCTCTCCTACCGGTTGCGTAAGGAAGTTATCTTCCATACACTCAAGGAACCTCCTAGCCTTGCCTGCTCTCTGCTGTGTTCTATTTCCAGCAGATATCCGGTAGGTTGAAGCCCCCAACCAGAACAAGGGCTGGCGATGGCAAGACTTCAGCCAGCCGCTTACAGAATACTTCATCAACCTGCGCATCCTGGTTGGGTGAGCTTTGGGACTGAGGCATGGCTAGGAAAGGGAGGCAGGTTCATCGCTCTCCATCATATTGGCTTTCTATTTCAGTTTGGGTTTCAATGAGGCCTGGTGTCTTCGAGTTTATTACTTTTGAGATGAGCCAGGATGTATCAAAGAGGAGTACAGGACCGGTGACGGTTCATAAGTGCCGTGGTAATTTTGTGTTTCTTGGTCTCTTAGGTGCCATAATTAATTGTTGCTGCAGCCTCCAGTTCTGGGATGGGCGTGGAGCAGGTGAGTGGAACTCCATGGAGCTTCTGCGGATGAGGGTGTCGTGGAAGAGGTTGGAATTTGCAGTTACGATGCTCAGTATTGGAGCTGTGGTTTCTTCTTTGCAGATGAAGAGGAACCAAGTGACTGCAGGAAAATGAGTTAGCTGTTGCGGTTTTTGTCAAGGATGAATTCAGACCCCCGGCTCTCTGAAAGCTAAACTGAGGGAACGGCACTGGTAAGGGACTGAGGTTGACGGTTTCGGGACAGGCTTTTTAAGTTAAAGAAGGGCATAGAGCTGTTCAGGAGCAGCCCCTTTTAGGCAGGTAAAGGAAGCAGGTTACTAAAGAAGACTCCCAGCACAAAATTCCCCTTAGAGGGATGAGGAAGCATTTCTTTGCCAAGGTGGTGGTCAAACGCTGGAAGAGGTGTCCTGGGGAGGTGGTTGATGCCCCAAGCGTCTCCTTGTTTGAGAGGCGTTTGGACAAAGCCCTTAAGAATGCCCTTCTTGGGTGATTTGGGGTGATTTTCCTGCAGTCGGGAGGCAAAGCCGGGCTCTGGAGCCGAGCGCGGTGTGAGCCGAGGACGGGTGTGATTGCCCCCAGGCTTTGGGGGACTGTGTCGCGAGCCCTGTCCCCGCAGGAGGGGACGCTGGCCGGGTTCCAGAGCAAGGCCTTGCAGCCCGTGTTGTGGTGTGTGTGTGTGTGTGTCCCATCTCGGTCCCCAAGAGCTGTCCTTGTCCCGGGGGCTGCGTGCTGCTTTCTGCGTGGGGCCGTGTCGGTGGGTCCTGCAGGGAGCCCTCTGTCCTGGCTGCCCCTGGGGAAGGGGACAGGGGAGTCCCCCCCCGGCCACTGCCACCCCGCTGGTGGTGGCTCGTCCCTGGGGGCAGCTCGTTGCCCTTTGGGGCTCGTGGGCTCCGACTGGGGGCTCATGGGGGCTGTGGCACCTGGGGGGGGTTCTGATTCCCGGTGCCCCCTGCGTTCCCTCCCTCCCCGCCCCCGCCCCCGCCCCTAAACAGGCACGGAGCGGTTCTGGAGAAACAACTTTTAATTGAAACAGCTTTTTAACACAAAAGGTCCTATTGAAGCTACTCTCAACCCCCCTCCCTCCCTCAAACACCCCCCCCCTCCCTCAAATACAGCCCTCTCCCCAAATACAGCCCTCTCCCCAAGTACCCCCCCCCAAATACAGCCCTCTCCACAACTGCACACCCCCCTCCCCTAAATACGAGGCCCCCCCCTCCCCTGAAGACAGTGCCCCCCTCCCCGAGTACACACAGCCCCTCCCCAAATACACCTCCTCCCTCAAATACACACAACCCCCACCCCTCCCATCACCTCCGTCTCGTCCCTGCGGTGGGACTCGGCCCCCGCTCTGTCCCCGGCCCCCTTGCGAGAGCCCTGCGCTTGCTGGGTGGTGGCGATGGGGGAGTGGTTCCCCGCTTTGTCCCCCGCCTCTCCCCCATGGCGAGCTGTGCCGGGGTCATCTCCGTCCCCACATCCCTCCAGGGCTCCTGGGGCTCTGGTGTCGTCTCTGTCCCCAAGTCCCCCCAGGGCTCCTTGGACTCTGGTGACAGCTCCAACCCCACATCCCCCCAGGGCTCCTGGGACTCCATCCCATAGAGGAGTTCCTCCAGGAAGCGCACGGCCTCCATGGTCTCCTCCAGGCTGTAGTTGTGGCTCAGCAGCTCCTCGGGCAGCTCGAGGGAGTCAAAGTCACAGGGGGAGACGGCTGTGCCGGTGTCACCAGGGTCTCCAGGCCTGGGGCTGCTGCCAGGACTGTCCTGGCCGACCCCTGCCACCTCCCCGGAGCAGTCAAAGAGCTTCAGAGCCTCCTCCAGAGGCACCTCCTGGGGCACATTGAGGTCCCCGAGGGTTTGGCTGTAGGGGACAGCAGAGGGGCTGGTGGGGACACTGATGTCCACGGAAGTGACGCTGTCCCAGGAGATGTCAGTGTCGGAGGAGGTGTCACTGTATGCGGGGATGTTGCTGTCCAGGGTTCTCTCCTTAGGGGTGGCCGTGCTGGAGCTGTTGGTCCCTGAAGACAGTTCCTTGATGTTATCGTGGCCGTGGATCAAGTTTGGCCCTGCGGTGGGTGCTGGTGTCACTGCTCTCCCCTCTCCTCTGGTGGCATCAGGGTCCCCAGGCCTGGGGATGTTGCTGGTGCTGTCCTGGCCAGCCCCCACCGTGTCCGTGGAGGAACCAAAGAGCCTGAGGGCCTCTTGGAGGAGCATCTCCTCGGTGACTTCGACGGTGCTGTGCGGGTCCCCAGGAGCTGGTTTGTGGGGGGCAGCAGAGGATCTGGGGGGCACGTGGCTGCGTGGGGGGAGGTGGCTGCGTGGGGGTGCCCCCGCAGGGGTGGCCGTGCTGGAGATGTTGCTCCGTGCAGGGGGTCCCTTGACGTGCTGGAGGCCGGGGATGGAGGTCAGCAGCAGCGGGGGGGCTGCGGGCACCGCTCTGCCCTGGTGGCCGTAGGCTGGGAGCTGTGTCAGCGGGGGCTGTGTGGGCTGTCCCTGGAGGCTGCCGGGGGCTGCCCAGGCCGGGAGGGTCTCAGAGCCCGCGAGGCCCCACAGGGCAGGGCCCGGGGGAGCAGCGGCGCCGTGGCCGAGCGTGGGGGTGGCCGGCGGAGGCTGGTTGGTGAGGGTCCACTCCACGTGGAAGAAGCGGGGATCGAAGCAGCAACCGCAGGGGGCCCTCTGCAGCCCTGGGAGGGGGGAAAGGGAGGCGTGGTGGGCCGTGGGCAGCCTCCAGGGCACCCGCCGAGCTGTCCCCCGTGGCCCCCATCGCGGCTGTGAGCCAGGCCCCTGGGGAGCTGGTGGCCGGTCAGTCCCCGGAGTGAGCTGCTGTGCCGGAGGGTCTGGGTCTGTAAACTGGGGAGGGGACGTGCTTTGGGGGAGGAAACAGGAGAGATGGCCCCCACAGGTTGGGAAATTCCCTGGAAATTGGATTTCCTGGGCAGGTGAGGGCAGGGATGCTCAGCCGGGCTTGTTGAACCCTGCACACCCAGTACGAAAACTGCTGGGGGGGAACAGGGGAGGTGGTATGGTGAAGGTGACCAGGGTCCTCAGGGCCTGAAGATGACAGAGGGGACAGTAGGGACCATACCTGGTGGTGGGGCCTGGGGGGCCCATGGGTCCGTCCCCACGGTGGGTGCCCAGGCTGCGGGGAAGGGCTGCTCCTGGCCGGGCAGTCGAAGCAGGGTGGCTGAGCCTGGAAGAGAGACAGGAGCCATGGCCGCGGTCACCTCCTGCGCTCTTGCCCTCGCGAGTATCGCGAGGGTGCAGGTCAGGGTGAGTCCCTACCTTGGGGGTAGAAGGTTTGGGGGAGCACAAAAGTCTGAAGCGTCTGGGTCGCCGCGGGGGCCCGGGGGCCGTTCGGTGGGAGCCAGAGTGGTGGCAGCGCCATCGTCGGTCCTCTCGGTCTGTCCGCTGCTAAGGACTCTTTGGTCACCAGGGATGGAATGTGGGGGCTCCCTGTGCCCCGCCCCCTCCGCCCATAGCCTCCCCGTCTCCTGCTGGAGGCCTGGTGGGAGATGGGATGGTCTTGGCCACAGTGATCATGAAACGGTTGAGTTTAACATCGTCAGTGGAATGAGAAAAACGGTGGGAAGAGTTGCTCCCCTGGATTTTGGGGGTGAATGCCCCATTAACACGCTGATGATGCCAAAGCGGGAGGTGCTGTTGACCCTCTTGAGGGCCAAGAGGCCTTGCAGCAGTAAAAGTGTGGGATTCTGCCCTGGGAGGGAGGAACTCTGGGCAGGAGTGTCACTGGGGAGAGGGGTGGCTGGAGAGCAGCCCTGCAGAAAGGGGTCCGGCCGGGGGTGCTGGGGGCAGCAGCTGAGGAGGAGCCATGGGTGTCCCCTGGCACCAAGAGGGCAACCCCCATCCTGGGGGGCATCAAACCCAGTCGAAGCAGGCGGCCAAGAGCGGGGATTGTCCCGCTGTGCTCGGCGCTGGTGCGGCCTCACCTGGAGCCCTGGGTGCAGGGCTGGGCCCCACCGTTGGAGAAGGATGGGAAGGTCCTTGAATGCCTCCAGAGGAGGGCAACCAAGCCGGTGACAGGGCTGGAAGGCATGTCCCAGAATAGTAGTCTGATTTGGATTGGAAGGGACCTGCGAGCTCACCGTGTCCCACCCTGTGCCCTGGGCAGGGACACCTCCCACCAGACCTGGTTGCTCAAGCCCCCTCCAGACTGGCCTGGAACCCCTCCAGGGTTGGGGCAGCCACGGCTTCTCTGGGAACCGTTGGCCAGGGTCTCACCACCCTCACAGCAAAGAATTTCCTCCCCTGATCTCATCTCAGTCTCCTTTCTGTCAGTGTCACAGAATCACACAATCGCAGAATCACATGGGGTTGGAAGGGACCTCTGCAGATCATCTAGTCCAACCCCCCTCCCACAGCAGGTTCACCTAGAGGAGGTTGCACAGGAACTTGTCTAGGTGGGTTTTGAATGTCTCCAGAGAAGGAGACTTCACCACTCTCCTATGCAGCCTGTTGCTGGGCTCTGCCACCCTCACAGGAAAGAAGTTCCCCCTCCTGTCCAGGTGCAAGTTCCCATGTTCAAGTTTCTGCTCGTTCCCTCCTGTCCTGTCACCGGGCACCACTGAAAAAAGACCAGCCCCGTCCTCTTGACACCCACCCTTTAAGTATTTATAAGCGTTGATCAGATCCCCCCTTAGTCTTCTCTTCTAAAGGGAGGACTAAAAAGGCCCAAGTCCCTCAGCCTCTCCTCGTAAGGGAGATGCTCCACTCCCCTCATCATCTTTGTAGCCCTCTGCTGTACCCTCTCCAGCAGTTCCCTGTCCTTCTTGAACTGGGGAGCCCAGAACTGGACGCAGTGCTCCAGATGGGGCCTCCCCAGGGCAGAGTAGAGGGGGGAGGATGACCTCCCTCGACCTGCTGGTCACACTCTTCCTGATGCACCCCAGGATGCCGTTGGCCTTCTTGGCCACACGGGCACCTTGTCGGCTCATGGTCATCCTATGGTCTTCCACCAGGCCTCCTAGGTCTTTCTCCTCCAAGGTGCTCTCCAAACCCTTCCCCCCTGTCCTATGGCTCCCCTCCCTGATGACCCAACATTACAGAATCGCAGAATCTTCGTGGTTGCATGGGACCTTTGAGATCATCGAGTCCAACCACACAAAGAAAGAAAAAAAGGTAGCCACACACACAACCAACCACACACCACACCCACCCACAAACAGACGCAAACCAACAATCTCGGGCACTAGAGCATGCCCTGGAGAGCCACGTCTAAACGTTTCTTAAATATCTCCAGGGATGGCGACTCCACCACCTCCCTGGGCAGGCTGTTCCAGTGCCTGACCACTCTCTCGGTAAAGTAGTGCTTCCTAATATCTCATCTAAACCTCCCCTGCCGCAACTTCAGACCATTTCCTCTGGTCCTGTCTTTATTCCCTTGGGAGAAGAGGCCAACGCCCACCTCTGTACAACCTCCTTTCAGGTAGTTGTAGAGGGCAATGAGGTCTCCCCTCAGCCTCCTCTTCTCCAAACTAAACATGCCCAGTTCCCTCAGCCTCTCCTCGTATGAGTTGTTCTCTAGACCCCCCCACCAGCTTGGTGGCTCTCCTCTGGACACGGTCCAGCAGCTCCGTGTCCTTCCTGTAGTGAGGGGCCCAGAACTGGACACAGCGCTCAAGGTGAGGCCTCACCAGTGCCGAGTACAGAGGCACCATCACTTCCCTACTCCTGCTGGCCAAGCTATTCCTGATACAGGCCAGGATGCTGTTGGCCTTCTTGGCCACCTGGGCACACGGCTGGCTCCCGTTAAGCCAGCTGTCCACCAACACCCCCAGGTCCTTTTCTGCTGGGCAGCTTTCCAGCCACTCTTCCCCAAGCCTGTAGCGTTGCCTGGGGTTGTTGTGACCAAAATGCAGGACCTGGCACTTGGCCTTATTAAACCTCATCCCATTGGCCTTGGGCCATTGAGCCAACCTGTCCAGATCCCTCCGTAGAGTCTTCCGACCCTCAAGCAGATCAACACTCCCACCTAGTTTGGTGTCATCTGCATACTTGCTGAGGGTGCACTCAATCCCCTTATCTAGATCATCAATAAAGATATTAAACCAGACTGGCCCCAAAACTGAGCCCTGAGGGACACCACTGGTGACCAGCCGCCAACTGGATTTCACCCCATTAATTACAACTCCCTGGGCACGGCCATCCAGCCAGTTTTTTACCCAGTGAAGAGTACACTTGTCTATGCCATGATTCGCCAGCTTGTCCAGGAGAATGCTGTGGGGGACGGTGTCAAAGGCCTTACCTTTGTAAGGTCCGGGTAGACAACGTCCACAGCCTTCCCCACATCGAGCAGGTGGGTCACATGGTCAAAGAAAGAGATCAAGTTGGTTAAGCAGGACCATGAATTCATAAAATTCATAAGCCCATGCTGGCTGGCGCGGATCCCTTGGCTGCCCTGCACTTGCCATGAGAGCTCACTCAAGGTGATCCTCTCCATGATCTTTCCCGGTACCGAGGTCAGGCTGACAGGCCTATAGTTTCCCGGATCCTCCTTCCGGCCCTTCTTGTAGATGGGCGTCACACTGGCCACCCTCCAGTCATCTGGTACCTCTCCTGTTGACCAGGATTGTTGATGATAATGGAGAGAGGCTTGGTGAGCTCTCCCGCCAGCTCCCTGAGTACCCTTGGGTGAATTCCATCCGGCCCCATAGACTTATGCGTGTCCAGGTGCATAAGCAAATCCTTAACTACTTCCTCCTGGACTATGGGGGGGTTGTTCTGCTCTCCATCCTTATCTTCCAGCTCAGGAGGCTGAAAACCCCGGGGATAGGTGGTCCGACTATTGAAGACAGAGGCAAAGAAGGCATTCGGTATCTCAGCCTTCTCCTCGTCCTTGGTCGCAATGTTTCCCCCCTCACCCAGGAAGGGATGGAGATTCTCCCTGACTCTCTTTTTGTTGACGTATTTACAAAAGCTTTTTTTGTTGTCCCTTATATTAATGGCCAGGCTGAGTTCCAGCTGGGCTTTTGCCTTCCTAATTTTTTCTCTGTATAACCTAACAAGATCTCTGTACTCCTCCTGAGTTGCCTGTCCCTTCATCCAAAGGTGGTAAACCCTTCTTTTTTCCCCTAAGGCCCATCCAGAGCTCTTTGTTCAACCAGGCCGGCCATTTTCCCCGCCCTTTAATGTTGCGCCTCATGGGGACAGCCTGCTCCTGGGCCTTTCGGATTTCCTTCTTGAAGAGCGTCCAGCCTTCCTGGACCCCTTTGCCCCGCAGGATTATCTCCCAAGGGACCCTCCCAACCAGGGTTCTGAACAGGCTAAAGTGCGCCCTCCGGAAGGCCAAGGTGGAGGTTTTGCTCACCCCCTTCCTTACCTCACTAAGAATTGAAAACTTGACCGTTTGATGATTGCTAAGACCAAGACGGCCTCCGACCTCCACATCTCCCACTAGTCCTTCTTTGTTTGTGAAAAGTAGGTCTAGCGAGGCGCCTCCCCTAGTAGGCTCTCCTACCGGTTGCGTAAGGAAGTTATCTTCCATACACTCAAGGAACCTCCTAGCCTTGCCTGCTCTCTGCTGTGTTCTATTTCCAGCAGATATCCGGTAGGTTGAAGCCCCCAACCAGAACAAGGGCTGGCGATGGCAAGACTTCAGCCAGCCGCTTACAGAATACTTCATCAACCTGCGCATCCTGGTTGGGTGAGCTTTGGGACTGAGGCATGGCTAGGAAAGGGAGGCAGGTTCATCGCTCTCCATCATATTGGCTTTCTATTTCAGTTTGGGTTTCAATGAGGCCTGGTGTCTTCGAGTTTATTACTTTTGAGATGAGCCAGGATGTATCAAAGAGGAGTACAGGACCGGTGACGGTTCATAAGCGCCGTGGTAATTTTGTGTTTCTTGGTCTCTTAGGTGCCATAATTAATTGTTGCTGCAGCCTCCAGTTCTGGGATGGGCGTGGAGCAGGTGAGTGGAACTCCATGGAGCTTCTGCGGATGAGGGTGTCGTGGAAGAGGTTGGAATTTGCAGTTACGATGCTCAGTATTGGAGCTGTGGTTTCTTCTTTGCAGATGAAGAGGAACCAAGTGACTGCAGGAAAATGAGTTAGCTGTTGTGGTTTTTGTCAAGGATGAATTCAGACCCCCGGCTCTCTGAAAGCTAAACTGAGGGAACGGCACTGGTAAGGGACTGAGGTTGACGGTTTCGGGACAGGCTTTTTAAGTTAAAGAAGGGCATAGAGCTGTTCAGGAGCAGCCCCTTTTAGGCAGGTAAAGGAAGCAGGTTACTAAAGAAGACTCCCAGCACAAAATTCCCCTTAGAGGGATGAGGAAGCATTTCTTTGCCAAGGTGGTGGTCAAACGCTGGAAGAGGTGTCCTGGGGAGGTGGTTGATGCCCCAAGCGTCTCCTTGTTTGAGAGGCGTTTGGACAAAGCCCTTAAGAATGCCCTTCTTGGGTGATTTGGGGTGATTTTCCTGCAGTCGGGAGGCAAAGCCGGGCTCTGGAGCCGAGCGCGGTGTGAGCCGAGGACGGGTGTGATTGTCCCCAGGCTTTGGGGGACTGTGTCGCGAGCCCTGTCCCCGCAGGAGGGGACGCTGGCCGGGTTCCAGAGCAAGGCCTTGCAGCCCGTGTTGTGGTGTGTGTGTGTGTGTCCCATCTCGGTCCCCAAGGGCTGTCCTTGTCCCGGGGGCTGCGTGCTGCTTTCTGCGTGGGGCCGTGTCGGTGGGTCCTGCAGGGAGCCCTCTGTCCTGGCTGCCCCTGGGGAAGGGGACAGGGGAGTCCCCGCCTGGCCACTGCCACCCCGCTGGTGGTGGCTCGTCCCTGGGGGCAGCTCGTTGCCCTTTGGGGCTCGTGGGCTCCGACTGGGGGCTCATGGGGGCTGTGGCACCTGGGGGGGGTTCTGATTCCCGGTGCCCCCTGCGTTCCCTCCCTCCCCGCCCCCGCCCCCGCCCCTAAACAGGCACGGAGCGGTTCTGGAGAAACAACTTTTAATTGAAACAGCTTTTTAACACAAAAGGCCCTATTGAAGCTACTCTCAACCCCCCTCCCTCCCTCAAACACACCCCCCCTCCCTCAAATACAGCCCTCTCCCCAAATACAGCCCTCTCCCCAAGTACCCCCCCCCAAATACAGCCCTCTCCACAACTGCACACCCCCCTCCCCTAAATACGAGGCCCCCCCCTCCCCTGAAGACAGTGCCCCCCTCCCCGAGTACACACAGCCCCTCCCCAAATACACCTCCTCCCTCAAATACACACAACCCCCACCCCTCCCATCACCTCCGTCTCGTCCCTGCGGTGGGACTCGGCCCCCGCTCTGTCCCCGGCCCCCTTGCGAGAGCCCTGCGCTTGCTGGGTGGTGGCGATGGGGGAGTGGTTCCCCGCTTTGTCCCCCGCCTCTCCCCCATGGCGAGCTGTGCCGGGGTCATCTCCGTCCCCACATCCCTCCAGGGCTCCTGGGGCTCTGGTGTCGTCTCTGTCCCCAAGTCCCCCCAGGGCTCCTTGGACTCTGGTGACAGCTCCAACCCCACATCCCCCCAGGGCTCCTGGGACTCCGTCCCATAGAGGAGTTCCTCCAGGAAGCGCACGGCCTCCATGGTCTCCTCCAGGCTGTAGTTGTGGCTCAGCAGCTCCTCGGGCAGCTCGAGGGAGTCAAAGTCACAGGGGGAGACGGCTGTGCCGGTGTCACCAGGGTCTCCAGGCCTGGGGCTGCTGCCAGGACTGTCCTGGCCGACCCCTGCCACCTCCCCGGAGCAGTCAAAGAGCTTCAGAGCCTCCTCCAGAGGCACCTCCTGGGGCACATTGAGGTCCCCGAGGGTTTGGCTGTAGGGGACAGCAGAGGGGCTGGTGGGGACACTGATGTCCACGGAAGTGACGCTGTCCCAGGAGATGTCAGTGTCGGAGGAGGTGTCACTGTATGCGGGGATGTTGCTGTCCAGGGTTCTCTCCTTAGGGGTGGCCGTGCTGGAGCTGTTGGTCCCTGAAGACAGTTCCTTGATGTTATCGTGGCCGTGGATCAAGTTTGGCCCTGCGGTGGGTGCTGGTGTCACTGCTCTCCCCTCTCCTCTGGTGGCATCAGGGTCCCCAGGCCTGGGGATGTTGCTGGTGCTGTCCTGGCCAGCCCCCACCGTGTCCGTGGAGGAACCAAAGAGCCTGAGGGCCTCTTGGAGGAGCATCTCCTCGGTGACTTCGACGGTGCTGTGCGGGTCCCCAGGAGCTGGTTTGTGGGGGGCAGCAGAGGATCTGGGGGGCACGTGGCTGCGTGGGGGGAGGTGGCTGCGTGGGGGTGCCCCCGCAGGGGTGGCCGTGCTGGAGATGTTGCTCCGTGCAGGGGGTCCCTTGACGTGCTGGAGGCCGGGGATGGAGGTCAGCAGCAGCGGGGGGGCTGCGGGCACCGCTCTGCCCTGGTGGCCGTAGGCTGGGAGCTGTGTCAGCGGGGGCTGTGTGGGCTGTCCCTGGAGGCTGCCGGGGGCTGCCCAGGCCGGGAGGGTCTCAGAGCCCGCGAGGCCCCACAGGGCAGGGCCCGGGGGAGCAGCGGCGCCGTGGCCGAGCGTGGGGGTGGCCGGCGGAGGCTGGTTGGTGAGGGTCCACTCCACGTGGAAGAAGCGGGGATCGAAGCAGCAACCGCAGGGGGCCCTCTGCAGCCCTGGGAGGGGGGAAAGGGAGGCGTGGTGGGCCGTGGGCAGCCTCCAGGGCACCCGCCGAGCTGTCCCCCGTGGCCCCCATTGCGGCTGTGAGCCAGGCCCCTGGGGAGCTGGTGGCCGGTCAGTCCCCGGAGTGAGCTGCTGTGCCGGAGGGTCTGGGTCTGTAAACTGGGGAGGGGACGTGCTTTGGGGGAGGAAACAGGAGAGATGGCCCCCACAGGTTGGGAAATTCCCTGGAAATTGGATTTCCTGGGCAGGTGAGGGCAGGGATGCTCAGCCGGGCTTGTTGAACCCTGCACACCCAGTACGAAAACTGCTGGGGGGGAACAGGGGAGGTGGTATGGTGAAGGTGACCAGGGTCCTCAGGGCCTGAAGATGACAGAGGGGACAGTAGGGACCATACCTGGTGGTGGGGCCTGGGGGGCCCATGGGTCCGTCCCCACGGTGGGTGCCCAGGCTGCGGGGAAGGGCTGCTCCTGGCCGGGCAGTCGAAGCAGGGTGGCTGAGCCTGGAAGAGAGACAGGAGCCATGGCCGCGGTCACCTCCTGCGCTCTTGCCCTCGCGAGTATCGCGAGGGTGCAGGTCAGGGTGAGTCCCTACCTTGGGGGTAGAAGGTTTGGGGGAGCACAAAAGTCTGAAGCGTCTGGGTCGCCGCGGGGGCCCGGGGGCCGTTCGGTGGGAGCCAGAGTGGTGGCAGCGCCATCGTCGGTCCTCTCGGTCTGTCCGCTGCTAAGGACTCTTTGGTCACCAGGGATGGAATGTGGGGGCTCCCTGTGCCCCGCCCCCTCCGCCCATAGCCTCCCCGTCTCCTGCTGGAGGCCTGGTGGGAGATGGGATGGTCTTGGCCACAGTGATCATGAAACGGTTGAGTTTAACATCGTCAGTGGAATGAGAAAAACGGTGGGAAGAGTTGCTCCCCTGGATTTTGGGGGTGAATGCCCCATTAACACGCTGATGATGCCAAAGCGGGAGGTGCTGTTGACCCTCTTGAGGGCCAAGAGGCCTTGCAGAAGGCTCCAGATAGATTGGAGCACTGGGCAATCGGCAGTGGTGTGAAGTTGAAGCAGTAAAAGTGTGGGATTCTGCCCTGGGAGGGAGGAACTCTGGGCAGGAGTGTCACTGGGGAGAGGGGTGGCTGGAGAGCAGCCCTGCAGAAAGGGGTCCGGCCGGGGGTGCTGGGGGCAGCAGCTGAGGAGGAGCCATGGGTGTCCCCTGGCACCAAGAGGGCAACCCCCATCCTGGGGGGCATCAAACCCAGTCGAAGCAGGCGGCCAAGAGCGGGGATTGTCCCGCTGTGCTCGGCGCTGGTGCGGCCTCACCTGGAGCCCTGGGTGCAGGGCTGGGCCCCACCGTTGGAGAAGGATGGGAAGGTCCTTGAATGCCTCCAGAGGAGGGCAACCAAGCCGGTGACAGGGCTGGAAGGCATGTCCCAGAATAGTAGTCTGATTTGGATTGGAAGGGACCTGCGAGCTCACCGTGTCCCACCCTGTGCCCTGGGCAGGGACACCTCCCACCAGACCTGGTTGCTCAAGCCCCCTCCAGACTGGCCTGGAACCCCTCCAGGGTTGGGGCAGCCACGGCTTCTCTGGGAACCGTTGGCCAGGGTCTCACCACCCTCACAGCAAAGAATTTCCTCCCCTGATCTCATCTCAGTCTCCTTTCTGTCAGTGTCACAGAATCACACAATCGCAGAATCACATGGGGTTGGAAGGGACCTCTGCAGATCATCTAGTCCAACCCCCCTCCCACAGCAGGTTCACCTAGAGGAGGTTGCACAGGAACTTGTCTAGGCGGGTTTTGAATGTCTCCAGAGAAGGAGACTTCACCACTCTCCTATGCAGCCTGTTGCTGGGCTCTGCCACCCTCACAGGAAAGAAGTTCCCCCTCCTGTCCAGGTGCAAGTTCCCATGTTCAAGTTTCTGCTCGTTCCCTCTTGTCCTGTCACCGGGCACCACTGAAAAAAGACCAGCCCCGTCCTCTTGACACCCACCCTTTAAGTATTTATAAGCGTTGATCAGATCCCCCCTTAGTCTTCTCTTCTAAAGGGAGGACTAAAAAGGCCCAAGTCCCTCAGCCTCTCCTCGTAAGGGAGATGCTCCACTCCCCTCATCATCTTTGTAGCCCTCTGCTGTACCCTCTCCAGCAGTTCCCTGTCCTTCTTGAACTGGGGAGCCCAGAACTGGACGCAGTGCTCCAGATGGGGCCTCCCCAGGGCAGAGTAGAGGGGGGAGGATGACCTCCCTCGACCTGCTGGTCACACTCTTCCTGATGCACCCCAGGATGCCGTTGGCCTTCTTGGCCACACGGGCACCTTGTCGGCTCATGGTCATCCTATGGTCTTCCACCAGGCCTCCTAGGTCTTTCTCCTCCAAGGTGCTCTCCAAACCCTTCCCCCCTGTCCTATGGCTCCCCTCCCTGATGACCCAACATTACAGAATCGCAGAATCTTCGTGGTTGCATGGGACCTTTGAGATCATCGAGTCCAACCACACAAAGAAAGAAAAAAAGGTAGCCACACACACAACCAACCACACACCACACCCACCCACAAACAGACGCAAACCAACAATCTCGGGCACTAGAGCATGCCCTGGAGAGCCATGTCTAAACGTTTCTTAAATATCTCCAGGGATGGCGACTCCACCACCTCCCTGGGCAGGCTGTTCCAGTGCCTGACCACTCTCTCGGTAAAGTAGTGCTTCCTAATATCTCATCTAAACCTCCCCTGCCGCAACTTCAGACCATTTCCTCTGGTCCTGTCTTTATTCCCTTGGGAGAAGAGGCCAACGCCCACCTCTGTACAACCTCCTTTCAGGTAGTTGTAGAGGGCAATGAGGTCTCCCCTCAGCCTCCTCTTCTCCAAACTAAACATGCCCAGTTCCCTCAGCCTCTCCTCGTATGAGTTGTTCTCTAGACCCCCCCACCAGCTTGGTGGCTCTCCTCTGGACACGGTCCAGCAGCTCCGTGTCCTTCCTGTAGTGAGGGGCCCAGAACTGGACACAGCGCTCAAGGTGAGGCCTCACCAGTGCCGAGTACAGAGGCACCATCACTTCCCTACTCCTGCTGGCCAAGCTATTCCTGATACAGGCCAGGATGCTGTTGGCCTTCTTGGCCACCTGGGCACACGGCTGGCTCCCGTTAAGCCAGCTGTCCACCAACACCCCCAGGTCCTTTTCTGCTGGGCAGCTTTCCAGCCACTCTTCCCCAAGCCTGTAGCGTTGCCTGGGGTTGTTGTGACCAAAATGCAGGACCTGGCACTTGGCCTTATTAAACCTCATCCCATTGACCTTGGGCCATTGAGCCAACCTGTCCAGATCCCTCCGTAGAGTCTTCCGACCCTCAAGCAGATCAACACTCCCACCTAGTTTGGTGTCATCTGCATACTTGCTGAGGGTGCACTCAATCCCCTTATCTAGATCATCAATAAAGATATTAAACCAGACTGGCCCCAAAACTGAGCCCTGAGGGACACCACTGGTGACCAGCCGCCAACTGGATTTCACCCCATTAATTACAACTCCCTGGGCACGGCCATCCAGCCAGTTTTTTACCCAGTGAAGAGTACACTTGTCTATGCCATGATTCGCCAGCTTGTCCAGGAGAATGCTGTGGGGGACGGTGTCAAAGGCCTTACCTTTGTAAGGTCCGGGTAGACAACGTCCACAGCCTTCCCCACATCGAGCAGGCGGGTCACATGGTCAAAGAAAGAGATCAAGTTGGTTAAGCAGGACCATGAATTCATAAAATTCATAAGCCCATGCTGGCTGGCGCGGATCCCTTGGCTGCCCTGCACTTGCCATGAGAGCTCACTCAAGGTGATCCTCTCCATGATCTTTCCCGGTACCGAGGTCAGGCTGACAGGCCTATAGTTTCCCGGATCCTCCTTCCGGCCCTTCTTGTAGATGGGCGTCACACTGGCCACCCTCCAGTCATCTGGTACCTCTCCTGTTGACCAGGATTGTTGATGATAATGGAGAGAGGCTTGGTGAGCTCTCCCGCCAGCTCCCTGAGTACCCTTGGGTGAATTCCATCCGGCCCCATAGACTTAGGCGTGTCCAGGTGCATAAGCAAATCCTTAACTACTTCCTCCTGGACTATGGGGGGGTTGTTCTGCTCTCCATCCTTATCTTCCAGCTCAGGAGGCTGAAAACCCCGGGGATAGGTGGTCCGACTATTGAAGACAGAGGCAAAGAAGGCATTCGGTATCTCAGCCTTCTCCTCGTCCTTGGTCGCAATGTTTCCCCCCTCACCCAGGAAGGGATGGAGATTCTCCCTGACTCTCTTTTTGTTGACGTATTTACAAAAGCTTTTTTTGTTGTCCCTTATATTAATGGCCAGGCTGAGTTCCAGCTGGGCTTTTGCCTTCCTAATTTTTTCTCTGTATAACCTAACAAGATCTCTGTACTCCTCCTGAGTTGCCTGTCCCTTCATCCAAAGGTGGTAAACCCTTCTTTTTTCCCCTAAGGCCCATCCAGAGCTCTTTGTTCAACCAGGCCGGCCATTTTCCCCGCCCTTTAATGTTGCGCCTCATGGGGACAGCCTGCTCCTGGGCCTTTCGGATTTCCTTCTTGAAGAGCGTCCAGCCTTCCTGGACCCCTTTGCCCCGCAGGATTATCTCCCAAGGGACCCTCCCAACCAGGGTTCTGAACAGGCTAAAGTGCGCCCTCCGGAAGGCCAAGGTGGAGGTTTTGCTCACCCCCTTCCTTACCTCACTAAGAATTGAAAACTTGACCGTTTGATGATTGCTAAGACCAAGACGGCCTCCGACCTCCACATCTCCCACTAGTCCTTCTTTGTTTGTGAAAAGTAGGTCTAGCGAGGCGCCTCCCCTAGTAGGCTCTCCTACCGGTTGCGTAAGGAAGTTATCTTCCATACACTCAAGGAACCTCCTAGCCTTGCCTGCTCTCTGCTGTGTTCTATTTCCAGCAGATATCCGGTAGGTTGAAGCCCCCAACCAGAACAAGGGCTGGCGATGGCAAGACTTCAGCCAGCCGCTTACAGAATACTTCATCAACCTGCGCATCCTGGTTGGGTGAGCTTTGGGACTGAGGCATGGCTAGGAAAGGGAGGCAGGTTCATCGCTCTCCATCATATTGGCTTTCTATTTCAGTTTGGGTTTCAATGAGGCCTGGTGTCTTCGAGTTTATTACTTTTGAGATGAGCCAGGATGTATCAAAGAGGAGTACAGGACCGGTGACGGTTCATAAGCGCCGTGGTAATTTTGTGTTTCTTGGTCTCTTAGGTGCCATAATTAATTGTTGCTGCAGCCTCCAGTTCTGGGATGGGCGTGGAGCAGGTGAGTGGAACTCCATGGAGCTTCTGCGGATGAGGGTGTCGTGGAAGAGGTTGGAATTTGCAGTTACGATGCTCAGTATTGGAGCTGTGGTTTCTTCTTTGCAGATGAAGAGGAACCAAGTGACTGCAGGAAAATGAGTTAGCTGTTGTGGTTTTTGTCAAGGATGAATTCAGACCCCCGGCTCTCTGAAAGCTAAACTGAGGGAACGGCACTGGTAAGGGACTGAGGTTGACGGTTTCGGGACAGGCTTTTTAAGTTAAAGAAGGGCATAGAGCTGTTCAGGAGCAGCCCCTTTTAGGCAGGTAAAGGAAGCAGGTTACTAAAGAAGACTCCCAGCACAAAATTCCCCTTAGAGGGATGAGGAAGCATTTCTTTGCCAAGGTGGTGGTCAAACGCTGGAAGAGGTGTCCTGGGGAGGTGGTTGATGCCCCAAGCGTCTCCTTGTTTGAGAGGCGTTTGGACAAAGCCCTTAAGAATGCCCTTCTTGGGTGATTTGGGGTGATTTTCCTGCAGTCGGGAGGCAAAGCCGGGCTCTGGAGCCGAGCGCGGTGTGAGCCGAGGACGGGTGTGATTGTCCCCAGGCTTTGGGGGACTGTGTCGCGAGCCCTGTCCCCGCAGGAGGGGACGCTGGCCGGGTTCCAGAGCAAGGCCTTGCAGCCCGTGTTGTGGTGTGTGTGTGTGTGTCCCATCTCGGTCCCCAAGGGCTGTCCTTGTCCCGGGGGCTGCGTGCTGCTTTCTGCGTGGGGCCGTGTCGGTGGGTCCTGCAGGGAGCCCTCTGTCCTGGCTGCCCCTGGGGAAGGGGACAGGGGAGTCCCCCCCCGGCCACTGCCACCCCGCTGGTGGTGGCTCGTCCCTGGGGGCAGCTCGTTGCCCTTTGGGGCTCGTGGGCTCCGACTGGGGGCTCATGGGGGCTGTGGCACCTGGGGGGGGTTCTGATTCCCGGTGCCCCCTGCGTTCCCTCCCTCCCCGCCCCCGCCCCCGCCCCTAAACAGGCACGGAGCGGTTCTGGAGAAACAACTTTTAATTGAAACAGCTTTTTAACACAAAAGGTCCTATTGAAGCTACTCTCAACCCCCCTCCCTCCCTCAAACACACCCCCCCTCCCTCAAATACAGCCCTCTCCCCAAATACAGCCCTCTCCCCAAGTACCCCCCCCCAAATACAGCCCTCTCCACAACTGCACACCCCCCTCCCCTAAATACGAGGCCCCCCCCTCCCCTGAAGACAGTGCCCCCCTCCCCGAGTACACACAGCCCCTCCCCAAATACACCTCCTCCCTCAAATACACACAACCCCCACCCCTCCCATCACCTCCGTCTCGTCCCTGCGGTGGGACTCGGCCCCCGCTCTGTCCCCGGCCCCCTTGCGAGAGCCCTGCGCTTGCTGGGTGGTGGCGATGGGGGAGTGGTTCCCCGCTTTGTCCCCCGCCTCTCCCCCATGGCGAGCTGTGCCGGGGTCATCTCCGTCCCCACATCCCTCCAGGGCTCCTGGGGCTCTGGTGTCGTCTCTGTCCCCAAGTCCCCCCAGGGCTCCTTGGACTCTGGTGACAGCTCCAACCCCACATCCCCCCAGGGCTCCTGGGACTCCGTCCCATAGAGGAGTTCCTCCAGGAAGCGCACGGCCTCCATGGTCTCCTCCAGGCTGTAGTTGTGGCTCAGCAGCTCCTCGGGCAGCTCGAGGGAGTCAAAGTCACAGGGGGAGACGGCTGTGCCGGTGTCACCAGGGTCTCCAGGCCTGGGGCTGCTGCCAGGACTGTCCTGGCCGACCCCTGCCACCTCCCCGGAGCAGTCAAAGAGCTTCAGAGCCTCCTCCAGAGGCACCTCCTGGGGCACATTGAGGTCCCCGAGGGTTTGGCTGTAGGGGACAGCAGAGGGGCTGGTGGGGACACTGATGTCCACGGAAGTGACGCTGTCCCAGGAGATGTCAGTGTCGGAGGAGGTGTCACTGTATGCGGGGATGTTGCTGTCCAGGGTTCTCTCCTTAGGGGTGGCCGTGCTGGAGCTGTTGGTCCCTGAAGACAGTTCCTTGATGTTATCGTGGCCGTGGATCAAGTTTGGCCCTGCGGTGGGTGCTGGTGTCACTGCTCTCCCCTCTCCTCTGGTGGCATCAGGGTCCCCAGGCCTGGGGATGTTGCTGGTGCTGTCCTGGCCAGCCCCCACCGTGTCCGTGGAGGAACCAAAGAGCCTGAGGGCCTCTTGGAGGAGCATCTCCTCGGTGACTTCGACGGTGCTGTGCGGGTCCCCAGGAGCTGGTTTGTGGGGGGCAGCAGAGGATCTGGGGGGCACGTGGCTGCGTGGGGGGAGGTGGCTGCGTGGGGGTGCCCCCGCAGGGGTGGCCGTGCTGGAGATGTTGCTCCGTGCAGGGGGTCCCTTGACGTGCTGGAGGCCGGGGATGGAGGTCAGCAGCAGCGGGGGGGCTGCGGGCACCGCTCTGCCCTGGTGGCCGTAGGCTGGGAGCTGTGTCAGCGGGGGCTGTGTGGGCTGTCCCTGGAGGCTGCCGGGGGCTGCCCAGGCCGGGAGGGTCTCAGAGCCCGCGAGGCCCCACAGGGCAGGGCCCGGGGGAGCAGCGGCGCCGTGGCCGAGCGTGGGGGTGGCCGGCGGAGGCTGGTTGGTGAGGGTCCACTCCACGTGGAAGAAGCGGGGATCGAAGCAGCAACCGCAGGGGGCCCTCTGCAGCCCTGGGAGGGGGGAAAGGGAGGCGTGGTGGGCCGTGGGCAGCCTCCAGGGCACCCGCCGAGCTGTCCCCCGTGGCCCCCATCGCGGCTGTGAGCCAGGCCCCTGGGGAGCTGGTGGCCGGTCAGTCCCCGGAGTGAGCTGCTGTGCCGGAGGGTCTGGGTCTGTAAACTGGGGAGGGGACGTGCTTTGGGGGAGGAAACAGGAGAGATGGCCCCCACAGGTTGGGAAATTCCCTGGAAATTGGATTTCCTGGGCAGGTGAGGGCAGGGATGCTCAGCCGGGCTTGTTGAACCCTGCACACCCAGTACGAAAACTGCTGGGGGGGAACAGGGGAGGTGGTATGGTGAAGGTGACCAGGGTCCTCAGGGCCTGAAGATGACAGAGGGGACAGTAGGGACCATACCTGGTGGTGGGGCCTGGGGGGCCCATGGGTCCGTCCCCACGGTGGGTGCCCAGGCTGCGGGGAAGGGCTGCTCCTGGCCGGGCAGTCGAAGCAGGGTGGCTGAGCCTGGAAGAGAGACAGGAGCCATGGCCGCGGTCACCTCCTGCGCTCTTGCCCTCGCGAGTATCGCGAGGGTGCAGGTCAGGGTGAGTCCCTACCTTGGGGGTAGAAGGTTTGGGGGAGCACAAAAGTCTGAAGCGTCTGGGTCGCCGCGGGGGCCCGGGGGCCGTTCGGTGGGAGCCAGAGTGGTGGCAGCGCCATCGTCGGTCCTCTCGGTCTGTCCGCTGCTAAGGACTCTTTGGTCACCAGGGATGGAATGTGGGGGCTCCCTGTGCCCCGCCCCCTCCGCCCATAGCCTCCCCGTCTCCTGCTGGAGGCCTGGTGGGAGATGGGATGGTCTTGGCCACAGTGATCATGAAACGGTTGAGTTTAACATCGTCAGTGGAATGAGAAAAACGGTGGGAAGAGTTGCTCCCCTGGATTTTGGGGGTGAATGCCCCATTAACACGCTGATGATGCCAAAGCGGGAGGTGCTGTTGACCCTCTTGAGGGCCAAGAGGCCTTGCAGAAGGCTCCAGATAGATTGGAGCACTGGGCAATCGGCAGTGGTGTGAAGTTGAAGCAGTAAAAGTGTGGGATTCTGCCCTGGGAGGGAGGAACTCTGGGCAGGAGTGTCACTGGGGAGAGGGGTGGCTGGAGAGCAGCCCTGCAGAAAGGGGTCCGGCCGGGGGTGCTGGGGGCAGCAGCTGAGGAGGAGCCATGGGTGTCCCCTGGCACCAAGAGGGCAACCCCCATCCTGGGGGGCATCAAACCCAGTCGAAGCAGGCGGCCAAGAGCGGGGATTGTCCCGCTGTGCTCGGCGCTGGTGCGGCCTCACCTGGAGCCCTGGGTGCAGGGCTGGGCCCCACCGTTGGAGAAGGATGGGAAGGTCCTTGAATGCCTCCAGAGGAGGGCAACCAAGCCGGTGACAGGGCTGGAAGGCATGTCCCAGAATAGTAGTCTGATTTGGATTGGAAGGGACCTGCGAGCTCACCGTGTCCCACCCTGTGCCCTGGGCAGGGACACCTCCCACCAGACCTGGTTGCTCAAGCCCCCTCCAGACTGGCCTGGAACCCCTCCAGGGTTGGGGCAGCCACGGCTTCTCTGGGAACCGTTGGCCAGGGTCTCACCACCCTCACAGCAAAGAATTTCCTCCCCTGATCTCATCTCAGTCTCCTTTCTGTCAGTGTCACAGAATCACACAATCGCAGAATCACATGGGGTTGGAAGGGACCTCTGCAGATCATCTAGTCCAACCCCCCTCCCACAGCAGGTTCACCTAGAGGAGGTTGCACAGGAACTTGTCTAGGTGGGTTTTGAATGTCTCCAGAGAAGGAGACTTCACCACTCTCCTATGCAGCCTGTTGCTGGGCTCTGCCACCCTCACAGGAAAGAAGTTCCCCCTCCTGTCCAGGTGCAAGTTCCCATGTTCAAGTTTCTGCTCGTTCCCTCCTGTCCTGTCACCGGGCACCACTGAAAAAAGACCAGCCCCGTCCTCTTGACACCCACCCTTTAAGTATTTATAAGCATTGATCAGATCCCCCCTTAGTCTTCTCTTCTAAAGGGAGGACTAAAAAGGCCCAAGTCCCTCAGCCTCTCCTCGTAAGGGAGATGCTCCACTCCCCTCATCATCTTTGTAGCCCTCTGCTGTACCCTCTCCAGCAGTTCCCTGTCCTTCTTGAACTGGGGAGCCCAGAACTGGACGCAGTGCTCCAGATGGGGCCTCCCCAGGGCAGAGTAGAGGGGGGAGGATGACCTCCCTCGACCTGCTGGTCACACTCTTCCTGATGCACCCCAGGATGCCGTTGGCCTTCTTGGCCACACGGGCACCTTGTCGGCTCATGGTCATCCTATGGTCTTCCACCAGGCCTCCTAGGTCTTTCTCCTCCAAGGTGCTCTCCAAACCCTTCCCCCCTGTCCTATGGCTCCCCTCCCTGATGACCCAACATTACAGAATCGCAGAATCTTCGTGGTTGCATGGGACCTTTGAGATCATCGAGTCCAACCACACAAAGAAAGAAAAAAAGGTAGCCACACACACAACCAACCACACACCACACCCACCCACAAACAGACGCAAACCAACAATCTCGGGCACTAGAGCATGCCCTGGAGAGCCATGTCTAAACGTTTCTTAAATATCTCCAGGGATGGCGACTCCACCACCTCCCTGGGCAGGCTGTTCCAGTGCCTGACCACTCTCTCGGTAAAGTAGTGCTTCCTAATATCTCATCTAAACCTCCCCTGCCGCAACTTCAGACCATTTCCTCTGGTCCTGTCTTTATTCCCTTGGGAGAAGAGGCCAACGCCCACCTCTGTACAACCTCCTTTCAGGTAGTTGTAGAGGGCAATGAGGTCTCCCCTCAGCCTCCTCTTCTCCAAACTAAACATGCCCAGTTCCCTCAGCCTCTCCTCGTATGAGTTGTTCTCTAGACCCCCCCACCAGCTTGGTGGCTCTCCTCTGGACACGGTCCAGCAGCTCCGTGTCCTTCCTGTAGTGAGGGGCCCAGAACTGGACACAGCGCTCAAGGTGAGGCCTCACCAGTGCCGAGTACAGAGGCACCATCACTTCCCTACTCCTGCTGGCCAAGCTATTCCTGATACAGGCCAGGATGCTGTTGGCCTTCTTGGCCACCTGGGCACACGGCTGGCTCCCGTTAAGCCAGCTGTCCACCAACACCCCCAGGTCCTTTTCTGCTGGGCAGCTTTCCAGCCACTCTTCCCCAAGCCTGTAGCGTTGCCTGGGGTTGTTGTGACCAAAATGCAGGACCTGGCACTTGGCCTTATTAAACCTCATCCCATTGGCCTTGGGCCATTGAGCCAACCTGTCCAGATCCCTCCGTAGAGTCTTCCGACCCTCAAGCAGATCAACACTCCCACCTAGTTTGGTGTCATCTGCATACTTGCTGAGGGTGCACTCAATCCCCTTATCTAGATCATCAATAAAGATATTAAACCAGACTGGCCCCAAAACTGAGCCCTGAGGGACACCACTGGTGACCAGCCGCCAACTGGATTTCACCCCATTAATTACAACTCCCTGGGCACGGCCATCCAGCCAGTTTTTTACCCAGTGAAGAGTACACTTGTCTATGCCATGATTCGCCAGCTTGTCCAGGAGAATGCTGTGGGGGACGGTGTCAAAGGCCTTACCTTTGTAAGGTCCGGGTAGACAACGTCCACAGCCTTCCCCACATCGAGCAGGCGGGTCACATGGTCAAAGAAAGAGATCAAGTTGGTTAAGCAGGACCATGAATTCATAAAATTCATAAGCCCATGCTGGCTGGCGCGGATCCCTTGGCTGCCCTGCACTTGCCATGAGAGCTCACTCAAGGTGATCCTCTCCATGATCTTTCCCGGTACCGAGGTCAGGCTGACAGGCCTATAGTTTCCCGGATCCTCCTTCCGGCCCTTCTTGTAGATGGGCGTCACACTGGCCACCCTCCAGTCATCTGGTACCTCTCCTGTTGACCAGGATTGTTGATGATAATGGAGAGAGGCTTGGTGAGCTCTCCCGCCAGCTCCCTGAGTACCCTTGGGTGAATTCCATCCGGCCCCATAGACTTATGCGTGTCCAGGTGCATAAGCAAATCCTTAACTACTTCCTCCTGGACTATGGGGGGGTTGTTCTGCTCTCCATCCTTATCTTCCAGCTCAGGAGGCTGAAAACCCCGGGGATAGGTGGTCCGACTATTGAAGACAGAGGCAAAGAAGGCATTCGGTATCTCAGCCTTCTCCTCGTCCTTGGTCGCAATGTTTCCCCCCTCACCCAGGAAGGGATGGAGATTCTCCCTGACTCTCTTTTTGTTGACGTATTTACAAAAGCTTTTTTTGTTGTCCCTTATATTAATGGCCAGGCTGAGTTCCAGCTGGGCTTTTGCCTTCCTAATTTTTTCTCTGTATAACCTAACAAGATCTCTGTACTCCTCCTGAGTTGCCTGTCCCTTCATCCAAAGGTGGTAAACCCTTCTTTTTTCCCCTAAGGCCCATCCAGAGCTCTTTGTTCAACCAGGCCGGCCATTTTCCCCGCCCTTTAATGTTGCGCCTCATGGGGACAGCCTGCTCCTGGGCCTTTCGGATTTCCTTCTTGAAGAGCGTCCAGCCTTCCTGGACCCCTTTGCCCCGCAGGATTATCTCCCAAGGGACCCTCCCAACCAGGGTTCTGAACAGGCTAAAGTGCGCCCTCCGGAAGGCCAAGGTGGAGGTTTTGCTCACCCCCTTCCTTACCTCACTAAGAATTGAAAACTTGACCGTTTGATGATTGCTAAGACCAAGACGGCCTCCGACCTCCACATCTCCCACTAGTCCTTCTTTGTTTGTGAAAAGTAGGTCTAGCGAGGCGCCTCCCCTAGTAGGCTCTCCTACCGGTTGCGTAAGGAAGTTATCTTCCATACACTCAAGGAACCTCCTAGCCTTGCCTGCTCTCTGCTGTGTTCTATTTCCAGCAGATATCCGGTAGGTTGAAGCCCCCAACCAGAACAAGGGCTGGCGATGGCAAGACTTCAGCCAGCCGCTTACAGAATACTTCATCAACCTGCGCATCCTGGTTGGGTGAGCTTTGGGACTGAGGCATGGCTAGGAAAGGGAGGCAGGTTCATCGCTCTCCATCATATTGGCTTTCTATTTCAGTTTGGGTTTCAATGAGGCCTGGTGTCTTCGAGTTTATTACTTTTGAGATGAGCCAGGATGTATCAAAGAGGAGTACAGGACCGGTGACGGTTCATAAGCGCCGTGGTAATTTTGTGTTTCTTGGTCTCTTAGGTGCCATAATTAATTGTTGCTGCAGCCTCCAGTTCTGGGATGGGCGTGGAGCAGGTGAGTGGAACTCCATGGAGCTTCTGCGGATGAGGGTGTCGTGGAAGAGGTTGGAATTTGCAGTTACGATGCTCAGTATTGGAGCTGTGGTTTCTTCTTTGCAGATGAAGAGGAACCAAGTGACTGCAGGAAAATGAGTTAGCTGTTGTGGTTTTTGTCAAGGATGAATTCAGACCCCCGGCTCTCTGAAAGCTAAACTGAGGGAACGGCACTGGTAAGGGACTGAGGTTGACGGTTTCGGGACAGGCTTTTTAAGTTAAAGAAGGGCATAGAGCTGTTCAGGAGCAGCCCCTTTTAGGCAGGTAAAGGAAGCAGGTTACTAAAGAAGACTCCCAGCACAAAATTCCCCTTAGAGGGATTAGGAAGCATTTCTTTGCCAAGGTGGTGGTCAAACGCTGGAAGAGGTGTCCTGGGGAGGTGGTTGATGCCCCAAGCGTCTCCTTGTTTGAGAGGCGTTTGGACAAAGCCCTTAAGAATGCCCTTCTTGGGTGATTTGGGGTGATTTTCCTGCAGTCGGGAGGCAAAGCCGGGCTCTGGAGCCGAGCGCGGTGTGAGCCGAGGACGGGTGTGATTGTCCCCAGGCTTTGGGGGACTGTGTCGCGAGCCCTGTCCCCGCAGGAGGGGACGCTGGCCGGGTTCCAGAGCAAGGCCTTGCAGCCCGTGTTGTGGTGTGTGTGTGTGTGTCCCATCTCGGTCCCCAAGGGCTGTCCTTGTCCCGGGGGCTGCGTGCTGCTTTCTGCGTGGGGCCGTGTCGGTGGGTCCTGCAGGGAGCCCTCTGTCCTGGCTGCCCCTGGGGAAGGGGACAGGGGAGTCCCCGCCTGGCCACTGCCACCCCGCTGTTGGTGGCTCGTCCCTGGGGGCAGCTCGTTGCCCTTTGGGGCTCGTGGGCTCCGACTGGGGGCTCATGGGGGCTGTGGCACCTGGGGGGGGTTCTGATTCCCGGTGCCCCCTGCGTTCCCTCCCTCCCCGCCCCCGCCCCCGCCCCTAAACAGGCACGGAGCGGTTCTGGAGAAACAACTTTTAATTGAAACAGCTTTTTAACACAAAAGGTCCTATTGAAGCTACTCTCAACCCCCCTCCCTCCCTCAAACACACCCCCCCTCCCTCAAATACAGCCCTCTCCCCAAATACAGCCCTCTCCCCAAGTACCCCCCCCCAAATACAGCCCTCTCCACAACTGCACACCCCCCTCCCCTAAATACGAGGCCCCCCCCTCCCCTGAAGACAGTGCCCCCCTCCCCGAGTACACACAGCCCCTCCCCAAATACACCTCCTCCCTCAAATACACACAACCCCCACCCCTCCCATCACCTCCGTCTCGTCCCTGCGGTGGGACTCGGCCCCCGCTCTGTCCCCGGCCCCCTTGCGAGAGCCCTGCGCTTGCTGGGTGGTGGCGATGGGGGAGTGGTTCCCCGCTTTGTCCCCCGCCTCTCCCCCATGGCGAGCTGTGCCGGGGTCATCTCCGTCCCCACATCCCTCCAGGGCTCCTGGGGCTCTGGTGTCGTCTCTGTCCCCAAGTCCCCCCAGGGCTCCTTGGACTCTGGTGACAGCTCCAACCCCACATCCCCCCAGGGCTCCTGGGACTCCGTCCCATAGAGGAGTTCCTCCAGGAAGCGCACGGCCTCCATGGTCTCCTCCAGGCTGTAGTTGTGGCTCAGCAGCTCCTCGGGCAGCTCGAGGGAGTCAAAGTCACAGGGGGAGACGGCTGTGCCGGTGTCACCAGGGTCTCCAGGCCTGGGGCTGCTGCCAGGACTGTCCTGGCCGACCCCTGCCACCTCCCCGGAGCAGTCAAAGAGCTTCAGAGCCTCCTCCAGAGGCACCTCCTGGGGCACATTGAGGTCCCCGAGGGTTTGGCTGTAGGGGACAGCAGAGGGGCTGGTGGGGACACTGATGTCCACGGAAGTGACGCTGTCCCAGGAGATGTCAGTGTCGGAGGAGGTGTCACTGTATGCGGGGATGTTGCTGTCCGGGGTTCTCTCCTTAGGGGTGGCCGTGCTGGAGATGTTGGTCCCTGAAGACAGTTCCTTGATGTTATCGTGGCCGTGGATCAAGTTTGGCCCTGCGGTGGGTGCTGGTGTCACTGCTCTCCCCTCTCCTCTGGTGGCATCAGGGTCCCCAGGCCTGGGGATGTTGCTGGTGCTGTCCTGGCCAGCCCCCACCGTGTCCGTGGAGGAACCAAAGAGCCTGAGGGCCTCTTGGAGGAGCATCTCCTCGGTGACTTCGACGGTGCTGTGCGGGTCCCCAGGAGCTGGTTTGTGGGGGGCAGCAGAGGATCTGGGGGGCACGTGGCGGCGTGGGGGGAGATGGCTGCGTGGGGGTGCCCCCGCAGGGGTGGCCGTGCTGGAGATGTTGCTCCGTGCAGGGGGTCCCTTGACGTGCTGGAGGCCGGGGATGGAGGTCAGCAGCAGCAGGGGGGCTGCGGGCACCGCTCTGCCCTGGTGGCCGTAGGCTGGGAGCTGTGTCAGCGGGGGCTGTGTGGGCTGTCCCTGGAGGCTGCCGGGGGCTGCCCAGGCCGGGAGGGTCTCAGAGCCCGCGAGGCCCCACAGGGCAGGGCCCGGGGGAGCAGCGGCGCCGTGGCCGAGCGTGGGGGTGGCCGGCGGAGGCTGGTTGGTGAGGGTCCACTCCACGTGGAAGAAGCGGGGATCGAAGCAGCAACCGCAGGGGGCCCTCTGCAGCCCTGGGAGGGGGGAAAGGGAGGCGTGGTGGGCCGTGGGCAGCCTCCAGGGCACCCGCCGAGCTGTCCCCCGTGGCCCCCATCGCGGCTGTGAGCCAGGCCCCTGGGGAGCTGGTGGCCGGTCAGTCCCCGGAGTGAGCTGCTGTGCCGGAGGGTCTGGGTCTGTAAACTGGGGAGGGGACGTGCTTTGGGGGAGGAAACAGGAGAGATGGCCCCCACAGGTTGGGAAATTCCCTGGAAATTGGATTTCCTGGGCAGGTGAGGGCAGGGATGCTCAGCCGGGCTTGTTGAACCCTGCACACCCAGTACGAAAACTGCTGGGGGGGAACAGGGGAGGTGGTATGGTGAAGGTGACCAGGGTCCTCAGGGCCTGAAGATGACAGAGGGGACAGTAGGGACCATACCTGGTGGTGGGGCCCGGGGGGCCCATGGGTCCGTCCCCACGGTGGGTGCCCAGGCTGCGGGGAAGGGCTGCTCCTGGCCGGGCAGTCGAAGCAGGGTGGCTGAGCCTGGAAGAGAGACAGGAGCCATGGCCGCGGTCACCTCCTGCGCTCTTGCCCTCGAGAGTATCGCGAGGGTGCAGGTCAGGGTGAGTCCCTACCTTGGGGGTAGAAGGTTTGGGGGAGCACAAAAGTCTGAAGTGTCTGGGTCGCCGCGGGGGCCCGGGGGCCGTTCGGTGGGAGCCAGAGTGGTGGCAGCGCCATCGTCGGTCCTCTCGGTCTGTCCGCTGCTAAGGACTCTTTGGTCACCAGGGATGGAATGTGGGGGCTCCCTGTGCCCCGCCCCCTCCGCCCATAGCCTCCCCGTCTCCTGCTGGAGGCCTGGTGGGAGATGGGATGGTCTTGGCCACAGTGATCATGAAACGGTTGAGTTTAACATCGTCAGTGGAATGAGAAAAACGGTGG
This sequence comes from Numenius arquata, assembly GCF_964106895.1. NCBI lineage: Eukaryota > Metazoa > Chordata > Aves > Charadriiformes > Scolopacidae > Numenius > Numenius arquata. The sequence goes on from NW_027414554.1 coordinate 72,974, forward strand.
GAAGAGTTGCTCCCCTGGATTTTGGGGGTGAATGCCCCATTAACACGCTGATGATGCCAAAGCGGGAGGTGCTGTTGACCCTCTTGAGGGCCAAGAGGCCTTGCAGAAGGCTCTAGATAGATTGGAGCACTGGGCAATCGGCAGTGGTATGAAGTTGAAGCAGTAAAAGTGCGGGATTCTGCCCTGGGAGGGAGGAACTCTGGGCAGGAGTGTCACTGGGGAGAGGGGTGGCTGGAGAGCAGCCCTGCAGAAAGGGGTCCGGCCGGGGGTGCTGGGGGCAGCAGCTGAGGAGGAGCCATGGGTGTCCCCTGGCACCAAGAGGGCAACCCCCATCCTGGGGGGCATCAAACCCAGTCGAAGCAGGCGGCCAAGAGCGGGGATTGTCCCGCTGTGCTCGGCGCTGGTGCGGCCTCACCTGGAGCCCTGGGTGCAGGGCTGGGCCCCACCGTTGGAGAAGGATGGGAAGGTCCTTGAATGCCTCCAGAGGAGGGCAACCAAGCCGGTGACAGGGCTGGAAGGCATGTCCCAGAATAGTAGTCTGATTTGGATTGGAAGGGACCTGCGAGCTCACCGTGTCCCACCCTGTGCCCTGGGCAGGGACACCTCCCACCAGACCTGGTTGCTCAAGCCCCCTCCAGACTGGCCTGGAACCCCTCCAGGGTTGGGGCAGCCACGGCTTCTCTGGGAACCGTTGGCCAGGGTCTCACCACCCTCACAGCAAAGAATTTCCTCCCCTGATCTCATCTCAGTCTCCTTTCTGTCAGTGTCACAGAATCACACAATCGCAGAATCACATGGGGTTGGAAGGGACCTCTGCAGATCATCTAGTCCAACCCCCCTCCCACAGCAGGTTCACCTAGAGGAGGTTGCACAGGAACTTGTCTAGGTGGGTTTTGAATGTCTCCAGAGAAGGAGACTTCACCACTCTCCTATGCAGCCTGTTGCTGGGCTCTGCCACCCTCACAGGAAAGAAGTTCCCCCTCCTGTCCAGGTGCAAGTTCCCATGTTCAAGTTTCTGCTCGTTCCCTCCTGTCCTGTCACCGGGCACCACTGAAAAAAGACCAGCCCCGTCCTCTTGACACCCACCCTTTAAGTATTTATAAGCGTTGATCAGATCCCCCCTTAGTCTTCTCTTCTCTAGACTAAAAAGGCCCAAGTCCCTCAGCCTCTCCTCGTAAGGGAGATGCTCCACTCCCCTCATCATCTTTGTAGCCCTCTGCTGTACCCTCTCCAGCAGTTCCCTGTCCTTCTTGAACTGGGGAGCCCAGAACTGGACGCAGTGCTCCAGATGGGGCCTCCCCAGGGCAGAGTAGAGGGGGGAGGATGACCTCCCTCGACCTGCTGGTCACACTCTTCCTGATGCACCCCAGGATGCCGTTGGCCTTCTTGGCCACACGGGCACCTTGTCGGCTCATGGTCATCCTATGGTCTTCCACCAGGCCTCCTAGGTCTTTCTCCTCCAAGGTGCTCTCCAAACCCTTCCCCCCTGTCCTATGGCTCCCCTCCCTGATGACCCAACATTACAGAATCGCAGAATCTTCGTGGTTGCATGGGACCTTTGAGATCATCGATTCCAACCACACAAAGAAAGAAAAAAAGGTAGCCACACACACAACCAACCACACACCACACCCACCCACAAACAGATGCAAACCAACAATCTCGGGCACTAGAGCATGCCCTGGAGAGCCATGTCTAAACGTTTCTTAAATATCTCCAGGGATGGCGACTCCACCACCTCCCTGGGCAGGCTGTTCCAGTGCCTGACCACTCTCTCGGTAAAGTAGTGCTTCCTAATATCTCATCTAAACCTCCCCTGCCGCAACTTCAGACCATTTCCTCTGGTCCTGTCTTTATTCCCTTGGGAGAAGAGGCCAACGCCCACCTCTGTACAACCTCCTTTCAGGTAGTTGTAGAGGGCAATGAGGTCTCCCCTCAGCCTCCTCTTCTCCAAACTAAACATGCCCAGTTCCCTCAGCCTCTCCTCGTATGAGTTGTTCTCTAGACCCCCCCACCAGCTTGGTGGCTCTCCTCTGGACACGGTCCAGCAGCTCCGTGTCCTTCCTGTAGTGAGGGGCCCAGAACTGGACACAGCGCTCAAGGTGAGGCCTCACCAGTGCCGAGTACAGAGGCACCATCACTTCCCTACTCCTGCTGGCCAAGCTATTCCTGATACAGGCCAGGATGCTGTTGGCCTTCTTGGCCACCTGGGCACACGGCTGGCTCCCGTTAAGCCAGCTGTCCACCAACACCCCCAGGTCCTTTTCTGCTGGGCAGCTTTCCAGCCACTCTTCCCCAAGCCTGTAGCGTTGCCTGGGGTTGTTGTGACCAAAATGCAGGACCTGGCACTTGGCCTTATTAAACCTCATCCCATTGGCCTTGGGCCATTGAGCCAACCTGTCCAGATCCCTCCGTAGAGTCTTCCGACCCTCAAGCAGATCAACACTCCCACCTAGTTTGGTGTCATCTGCATACTTGCTGAGGGTGCACTCAATCCCCTTATCTAGATCATCAATAAAGATATTAAACCAGACTGGCCCCAAAACTGAGCCCTGAGGGACACCACTGGTGACCAGCCGCCAACTGGATTTCACCCCATTAATTACAACTCCCTGGGCACGGCCATCCAGCCAGTTTTTTACCCAGTGAAGAGTACACTTGTCTATGCCATGATTCGCCAGCTTGTCCAGGAGAATGCTGTGGGGGACGGTGTCAAAGGCCTTACCTTTGTAAGGTCCGGGTAGACAACGTCCACAGCCTTCCCCACGTCGAGCAGGCGGGTCACATGGTCACAGAAAGAGATCAAGTTGGTTAAGCAGGACCATGAATTCATAAAATTCATAAGCCCATGCTGGCTGGCGCGGATCCCTTGGCTGCCCTGCACTTGCCATGAGAGCTCACTCAAGGTGATCCTCTCCATGATCTTTCCCGGTACCGAGGTCAGGCTGACAGGCCTATAGTTTCCCGGATCCTCCTTCCGGCCCTTCTTGTAGATGGGCGTCACACTGGCCACCCTCCAGTCATCTGGTACCTCTCCTGTTGACCAGGATTGTTGATGATAATGGAGAGAGGCTTGGTGAGCTCTCCCGCCAGCTCCCTGAGTACCCTTGGGTGAATTCCATCCGGCCCCATAGACTTATGCGTGTCCAGGTGCATAAGCAAATCCTTAACTACTTCCTCCTGGACTATGGGGGGGTTGTTCTGCTCTCCATCCTTATCTTCCGGCTCAGGAGGCTGACAACCCCGGGGATAGGTGGTCCGACTATTGAAGACAGAGGCAAAGAAGGCATTCGGTATCTCAGCCTTCTCCTCGTCCTTGGTCGCAATGTTTCCCCCCTCACCCAGGAAGGGATGGAGATTCTCCCTGACTCTCTTTTTGTTGACGTATTTACAAAAGCTTTTTTTGTTGTCCCTTATATTAATGGCCAGGCTGAGTTCCAGCTGGGCTTTTGCCTTCCTAATTTTTTCTCTGTATAACCTAACAAGATCTCTGTACTCCTCCTGAGTTGCCTGTCCCTTCATCCAAAGGTGGTAAACCCTTCTTTTTTCCCCTAAGGCCCATCCAGAGCTCTTTGTTCAACCAGGCCGGCCATTTTCCCCGCCCTTTAATGTTGCGCCTCATGGGGACAGCCTGCTCCTGGGCCTTTCGGATTTCCTTCTTGAAGAGCGTCCAGCCTTCCTGGACCCCTTTGCCCCGCAGGATTATCTCCCAAGGGACCCTCCCAACCAGGGTTCTGAACAGGCTAAAGTGCGCCCTCCGGAAGGCCAAGGTGGAGGTTTTGCTCACCCCCTTCCTTACCTCACTAAGAATTGAAAACTTAACCGTTTGATGATTGCTAAGACCAAGACGGCCTCCGACCTCCACATCTCCCACTAGTCCTTCTTTGTTTGTGAAAAGTAGGTCTAGCGAGGCGCCTCCCCTAGTAGGCTCTCCTACCGGTTGCGTAAGGAAGTTATCTTCCATACACTCAAGGAACCTCCTAGCCTTGCCTGCTCTCTGCTGTGTTCTATTTCCAGCAGATATCCGGTAGGTTGAAGCCCCCAACCAGAACAAGGGCTGGCGATGGCAAGACTTCAGCCAGCCGCTTACAGAATACTTCATCAACCTGCGCATCCTGGTTGGGTGAGCTTTGGGACTGAGGCATGGCTAGGAAAGGGAGGCAGGTTCATCGCTCTCCATCATATTGGCTTTCTATTTCAGTTTGGGTTTCAATGAGGCCTGGTGTCTTCGAGTTTATTACTTTTGAGATGAGCCAGGATGTATCAAAGAGGAGTACAGGACCGGTGACGGTTCATAAGCGCCGTGGTAATTTTGTGTTTCTTGGTCTCTTAGGTGCCATAATTAATTGTTGCTGCAGCCTCCAGTTCTGGGATGGGCGTGGAGCAGGTGAGTGGAACTCCATGGAGCTTCTGCGGATGAGGGTGTCGTGGAAGAGGTTGGAATTTGCAGTTACGATGCTCAGTATTGGAGCTGTGGTTTCTTCTTTGCAGATGAAGAGGAACCAAGTGACTGCAGGAAAATGAGTTAGCTGTTGTGGTTTTTGTCAAGGATGAATTCAGACCCCCGGCTCTCTGAAAGCTAAACTGAGGGAACGGCACTGGTAAGGGACTGAGGTTGACGGTTTCGGGACAGGCTTTTTAAGTTAAAGAAGGGCATAGAGCTGTTCAGGAGCAGCCCCTTTTAGGCAGGTAAAGGAAGCAGGTTACTAAAGAAGACTCCCAGCACAAAATTCCCCTTAGAGGGATGAGGAAGCATTTCTTTGCCAAGGTGGTGGTCAAACGCTGGAAGAGGTGTCCTGGGGAGGTGGTTGATGCCCCAAGCGTCTCCTTGTTTGAGAGGCGTTTGGACAAAGCCCTTAAGAATGCCCTTCTTGGGTGATTTGGGGTGATTTTCCTGCAGTCGGGAGGCAAAGCCGGGCTCTGGAGCCGAGCGCGGTGTGAGCCGAGGACGGGTGTGATTGTCCCCAGGCTTTGGGGGACTGTGTCGCGAGCCCTGTCCCCGCAGGAGGGGACGCTGGCCGGGTTCCAGAGCAAGGCCTTGCAGCCCGTGTTGTGGTGTGTGTGTGTGTGTCCCATCTCGGTCCCCAAGGGCTGTCCTTGTCCCGGGGGCTGCGTGCTGCTTTCTGCGTGGGGCCGTGTCGGTGGGTCCTGCAGGGAGCCCTCTGTCCTGGCTGCCCCTGGGGAAGGGGACAGGGGAGTCCCCGCCTGGCCACTGCCACCCCGCTGTTGGTGGCTCGTCCCTGGGGGCAGCTCGTTGCCCTTTGGGGCTCGTGGGCTCCGACTGGGGGCTCATGGGGGCTGTGGCACCTGGGGGGGGTTCTGATTCCCGGTGCCCCCTGCGTTCCCTCCCTCCCCGCCCCCGCCCCCGCCCCTAAACAGGCACGGAGCGGTTCTGGAGAAACAACTTTTAATTGAAACAGCTTTTTAACACAAAAGGTCCTATTGAAGCTACTCTCAACCCCCCTCCCTCCCTCAAACACACCCCCCTTCCCTCAAATACAGCCCTCTCCCCAAATACAGCCCTCTCCCCAAGTACCCCCCCCCAAATACAGCCCTCTCCACAACTGCACACCCCCCTCCCCTAAATACGAGGCCCCCCCCTCCCCTGAAGACAGTGCCCCCCTCCCCGAGTACACACAGCCCCTCCCCAAATACACCTCCTCCCTCAAATACACACAACCCCCACCCCTCCCATCACCTCCGTCTCGTCCCTGCGGTGGGACTCGGCCCCCGCTCTGTCCCCGGCCCCCTTGCGAGAGCCCTGCGCTTGCTGGGTGGTGGCGATGGGGGAGTGGTTCCCCGCTTTGTCCCCCGCCTCTCCCCCATGGCGAGCTGTGCCGGGGTCATCTCCGTCCCCACATCCCTCCAGGGCTCCTGGGGCTCTGGTGTCGTCTCTGTCCCCAAGTCCCCCCAGGGCTCCTTGGACTCTGGTGACAGCTCCAACCCCACATCCCCCCAGGGCTCCTGGGACTCCGTCCCATAGAGGAGTTCCTCCAGGAAGCGCACGGCCTCCATGGTCTCCTCCAGGCTGTAGTTGTGGCTCAGCAGCTCCTCGGGCAGCTCGAGGGAGTCAAAGTCACAGGGGGAGACGGCTGTGCCGGTGTCACCAGGGTCTCCAGGCCTGGGGCTGCTGCCAGGACTGTCCTGGCCGACCCCTGCCACCTCCCCGGAGCAGTCAAAGAGCTTCAGAGCCTCCTCCAGAGGCACCTCCTGGGGCACATTGAGGTCCCCGAGGGTTTGGCTGTAGGGGACAGCAGAGGGGCTGGTGGGGACACTGATGTCCACGGAAGTGACGCTGTCCCAGGAGATGTCAGTGTCGGAGGAGGTGTCACTGTATGCGGGGATGTTGCTGTCCGGGGTTCTCTCCTTAGGGGTGGCCGTGCTGGAGCTGTTGGTCCCTGAAGACAGTTCCTTGATGTTATCGTGGCCGTGGATCAAGTTTGGCCCTGCGGTGGGTGCTGGTGTCACTGCTCTCCCCTCTCCTCTGGTGGCATCAGGGTCCCCAGGCCTGGGGATGTTGCTGGTGCTGTCCTGGCCAGCCCCCACCGTGTCCGTGGAGGAACCAAAGAGCCTGAGGGCCTCTTGGAGGAGCATCTCCTCGGTGACTTCGACGGTGCTGTGCGGGTCCCCAGGAGCTGGTTTGTGGGGGGCAGCAGAGGATCTGGGGGGCACGTGGCGGCGTGGGGGGAGATGGCTGCGTGGGGGTGCCCCCGCAGGGGTGGCCGTGCTGGAGATGTTGCTCCGTGCAGGGGGTCCCTTGACGTGCTGGAGGCCGGGGATGGAGGTCAGCAGCAGCAGGGGGGCTGCGGGCACCGCTCTGCCCTGGTGGCCGTAGGCTGGGAGCTGTGTCAGCGGGGGCTGTGTGGGCTGTCCCTGGAGGCTGCCGGGGGCTGCCCAGGCCGGGAGGGTCTCACAGCCCGCGAGGCCCCACAGGGCAGGGCCCGGGGGAGCAGCGGCGCCGTGGCCGAGCGTGGGGGTGGCCGGCGGAGGCTGGTTGGTGAGGGTCCACTCCACGTGGAAGAAGCGGGGATCGAAGCAGCAACCGCAGGGGGCCCTCTGCAGCCCTGGGAGGGGGGAAAGGGAGGCGTGGTGGGCCGTGGGCAGCCTCCAGGGCACCCGCCGAGCTGTCCCCCGTGGCCCCCATCGCGGCTGTGAGCCAGGCCCCTGGGGAGCTGGTGGCCGGTCAGTCCCCGGAGTGAGCTGCTGTGCCGGAGGGTCTGGGTCTGTAAACTGGGGAGGGGACGTGCTTTGGGGGAGGAAACAGGAGAGATGGCCCCCACAGGTTGGGAAATTCCCTGGAAATTGGATTTCCTGGGCAGGTGAGGGCAGGGATGCTCAGCCGGGCTTGTTGAACCCTGCACACCCAGTACGAAAACTGCTGGGGGGGAACAGGGGAGGTGGTATGGTGAAGGTGACCAGGGTCCTCAGGGCCTGAAGATGACAGAGGGGACAGTAGGGACCATACCTGGTGGTGGGGCCCGGGGGGCCCATGGGTCCGTCCCCACGGTGGGTGCCCAGGCTGCGGGGAAGGGCTGCTCCTGGCCGGGCAGTCGAAGCAGGGTGGCTGAGCCTGGAAGAGAGACAGGAGCCATGGCCGCGGTCACCTCCTGCGCTCTTGCCCTCGAGAGTATCGCGAGGGTGCAGGTCAGGGTGAGTCCCTACCTTGGGGGTAGAAGGTTTGGGGGAGCACAAAAGTCTGAAGTGTCTGGGTCGCCGCGGGGGCCCGGGGGCCGTTCGGTGGGAGCCAGAGTGGTGGCAGCGCCATCGTCGGTCCTCTCGGTCTGTCCGCTGCTAAGGACTCTTTGGTCACCAGGGATGGAATGTGGGGGCTCCCTGTGCCCCGCCCCCTCCGCCCATAGCCTCCCCGTCTCCTGCTGGAGGCCTGGTGGGAGATGGGATGGTCTTGGCCACAGTGATCATGAAACGGTTGAGTTTAACATCGTCAGTGGAATGAGAAAAACGGTGGGAAGAGTTGCTCCCCTGGATTTTGGGGGTGAATGCCCCATTAACACGCTGATGATGCCAAAGCGGGAGGTGCTGTTGACACTCTTGAGGGCCAAGAGGCCTTGCAGAAGGCTCTAGATAGATTGGAGCACTGGGCAATCGGCAGTGGTATGAAGTTGAAGCAGTAAAAGTGCGGGATTCTGCCCTGGGAGGGAGGAACTCTGGGCAGGAGTGTCACTGGGGAGAGGGGTGGCTGGAGAGCAGCCCTGCAGAAAGGGGTCCGGCCGGGGGTGCTGGGGGCAGCAGCTGAGGAGGAGCCATGGGTGTCCCCTGGCACCAAGAGGGCAACCCCCATCCTGGGGGGCATCAAACCCAGTCGAAGCAGGCGGCCAAGAGCGGGGATTGTCCCGCTGTGCTCGGCGCTGGTGCGGCCTCACCTGGAGCCCTGGGTGCAGGGCTGGGCCCCACCGTTGGAGAAGGATGGGAAGGTCCTTGAATGCCTCCAGAGGAGGGCAACCAAGCCGGTGACAGGGCTGGAAGGCATGTCCCAGAATAGTAGTCTGATTTGGATTGGAAGGGACCTGCGAGCTCACCGTGTCCCACCCTGTGCCCTGGGCAGGGACACCTCCCACCAGACCTGGTTGCTCAAGCCCCCTCCAGACTGGCCTGGAACCCCTCCAGGGTTGGGGCAGCCACGGCTTCTCTGGGAACCGTTGGCCAGGGTCTCACCACCCTCACAGCAAAGAATTTCCTCCCCTGATCTCATCTCAGTCTCCTTTCTGTCAGTGTCACAGAATCACACAATCGCAGAATCACATGGGGTTGGAAGGGACCTCTGCAGATCATCTAGTCCAACCCCCCTCCCACAGCAGGTTCACCTAGAGGAGGTTGCACAGGAACTTGTCTAGGTGGGTTTTGAATGTCTCCAGAGAAGGAGACTTCACCACTCTCCTATGCAGCCTGTTGCTGGGCTCTGCCACCCTCACAGGAAAGAAGTTCCCCCTCCTGTCCAGGTGCAAGTTCCCATGTTCAAGTTTCTGCTCGTTCCCTCCTGTCCTGTCACCGGGCACCACTGAAAAAAGACCAGCCCCGTCCTCTTGACACCCACCCTTTAAGTATTTATAAGCGTTGATCAGATCCCCCCTTAGTCTTCTCTTCTCTAGACTAAAAAGGCCCAAGTCCCTCAGCCTCTCCTCGTAAGGGAGATGCTCCACTCCCCTCATCATCTTTGTAGCCCTCTGCTGTACCCTCTCCAGCAGTTCCCTGTCCTTCTTGAACTGGGGAGCCCAGAACTGGACGCAGTGCTCCAGATGGGGCCTCCCCAGGGCAGAGTAGAGGGGGGAGGATGACCTCCCTCGACCTGCTGGTCACACTCTTCCTGATGCACCCCAGGATGCCGTTGGCCTTCTTGGCCACACGGGCACCTTGTCGGCTCATGGTCATCCTATGGTCTTCCACCAGGCCTCCTAGGTCTTTCTCCTCCAAGGTGCTCTCCAAACCCTTCCCCCCTGTCCTATGGCTCCCCTCCCTGATGACCCAACATTACAGAATCGCAGAATCTTCGTGGTTTCATGGGACCTTTGAGATCATCGAGTCCAACCACACAAAGAAAGAAAAAAAGGTAGCCACACACACAACCAACCACACACCACACCCACCCACAAACAGACGCAAACCAACAATCTCGGGCACTAGAGCATGCCCTGGAGAGCCATGTCTAAACGTTTCTTAAATATCTCCAGGGATGGCGACTCCACCACCTCCCTGGGCAGGCTGTTCCAGTGCCTGACCACTCTCTCGGTAAAGTAGTGCTTCCTAATATCTCATCTAAACCTCCCCTGCCGCAACTTCAGACCATTTCCTCTGGTCCTGTCTTTATTCCCTTGGGAGAAGAGGCCAACGCCCACCTCTGTACAACCTCCTTTCAGGTAGTTGTAGAGGGCAATGAGGTCTCCCCTCAGCCTCCTCTTCTCCAAACTAAACATGCCCAGTTCCCTCAGCCTCTCCTCGTATGAGTTGTTCTCTAGACCCCCCCACCAGCTTGGTGGCTCTCCTCTGGACACGGTCCAGCAGCTCCGTGTCCTTCCTGTAGTGAGGGGCCCAGAACTGGACACAGCGCTCAAGGTGAGGCCTCACCAGTGCCGAGTACAGAGGCACCATCACTTCCCTACTCCTGCTGGCCAAGCTATTCCTGATACAGGCCAGGATGCTGTTGGCCTTCTTGGCCACCTGGGCACACGGCTGGCTCCCGTTAAGCCAGCTGTCCACCAACACCCCCAGGTCCTTTTCTGCTGGGCAGCTTTCCAGCCACTCTTCCCCAAGCCTGTAGCGTTGCCTGGGGTTGTTGTGACCAAAATGCAGGACCTGGCACTTGGCCTTATTAAACCTCATCCCATTGGCCTTGGGCCATTGAGCCAACCTGTCCAGATCCCTCCGTAGAGTCTTCCGACCCTCAAGCAGATCAACACTCCCACCTAGTTTGGTGTCATCTGCATACTTGCTGAGGGTGCACTCAATCCCCTTATCTAGATCATCAATAAAGATATTAAACCAGACTGGCCCCAAAACTGAGCCCTGAGGGACACCACTGGTGACCAGCCGCCAACTGGATTTCACCCCATTAATTACAACTCCCTGGGCACGGCCATCCAGCCAGTTTTTTACCCAGTGAAGAGTACACTTGTCTATGCCATGATTCGCCAGCTTGTCCAGGAGAATGCTGTGGGGGACGGTGTCAAAGGCCTTACCTTTGTAAGGTCCGGGTAGACAACGTCCACAGCCTTCCCCACATCGAGCAGGCGGGTCACATGGTCACAGAAAGAGATCAAGTTGGTTAAGCAGGACCATGAATTCATAAAATTCATAAGCCCATGCTGGCTGGCGCGGATCCCTTGGCTGCCCTGCACTTGCCATGAGAGCTCACTCAAGGTGATCCTCTCCATGATCTTTCCCGGTACCGAGGTCAGGCTGACAGGCCTATAGTTTCCCGGATCCTCCTTCCGGCCCTTCTTGTAGATGGGCGTCACACTGGCCACCCTCCAGTCATCTGGTACCTCTCCTGTTGACCAGGATTGTTGATGATAATGGAGAGAGGCTTGGTGAGCTCTCCCGCCAGCTCCCTGAGTACCCTTGGGTGAATTCCATCCGGCCCCATAGACTTATGCGTGTCCAGGTGCATAAGCAAATCCTTAACTACTTCCTCCTGGACTATGGGGGGGTTGTTCTGCTCTCCATCCTTATCTTCCGGCTCAGGAGGCTGACAACCCCGGGGATAGGTGGTCCGACTATTGAAGACAGAGGCAAAGAAGGCATTCGGTATCTCAGCCTTCTCCTCGTCCTTGGTCGCAATGTTTCCCCCCTCACCCAGGAAGGGATGGAGATTCTCCCTGACTCTCTTTTTGTTGACGTATTTACAAAAGCTTTTTTTGTTGTCCCTTATATTAATGGCCAGGCTGAGTTCCAGCTGGGCTTTTGCCTTCCTAATTTTTTCTCTGTATAACCTAACAAGATCTCTGTACTCCTCCTGAGTTGCCTGTCCCTTCATCCAAAGGTGGTAAACCCTTCTTTTTTCCCCTAAGGCCCATCCAGAGCTCTTTGTTCAACCAGGCCGGCCATTTTCCCCGCCCTTTAATGTTGCGCCTCATGGGGACAGCCTGCTCCTGGGCCTTTCGGATTTCCTTCTTGAAGAGCGTCCAGCCTTCCTGGACCCCTTTGCCCCGCAGGATTATCTCCCAAGGGACCCTCCCAACCAGGGTTCTGAACAGGCTAAAGTGCGCCCTCCGGAAGGCCAAGGTGGAGGTTTTGCTCACCCCCTTCCTTACCTCACTAAGAATTGAAAACTTAACCGTTTGATGATTGCTAAGACCAAGACGGCCTCCGACCTCCACATCTCCCACTAGTCCTTCTTTGTTTGTGAAAAGTAGGTCTAGCGAGGCGCCTCCCCTAGTAGGCTCTCCTACCGGTTGCGTAAGGAAGTTATCTTCCATACACTCAAGGAACCTCCTAGCCTTGCCTGCTCTCTGCTGTGTTCTATTTCCAGCAGATATCCGGTAGGTTGAAGCCCCCAACCAGAACAAGGGCTGGCGATGGCAAGACTTCAGCCAGCCGCTTACAGAATACTTCATCAACCTGCGCATCCTGGTTGGGTGAGCTTTGGGACTGAGGCATGGCTAGGAAAGGGAGGCAGGTTCATCGCTCTCCATCATATTGGCTTTCTATTTCAGTTTGGGTTTCAATGAGGCCTGGTGTCTTCGAGTTTATTACTTTTGAGATGAGCCAGGATGTATCAAAGAGGAGTACAGGACCGGTGACGGTTCATAAGCGCCGTGGTAATTTTGTGTTTCTTGGTCTCTTAGGTGCCATAATTAATTGTTGCTGCAGCCTCCAGTTCTGGGATGGGCGTGGAGCAGGTGAGTGGAACTCCATGGAGCTTCTGCGGATGAGGGTGTCGTGGAAGAGGTTGGAATTTGCAGTTACGATGCTCAGTATTGGAGCTGTGGTTTCTTCTTTGCAGATGAAGAGGAACCAAGTGACTGCAGGAAAATGAGTTAGCTGTTGTGGTTTTTGTCAAGGATGAATTCAGACCCCCGGCTCTCTGAAAGCTAAACTGAGGGAACGGCACTGGTAAGGGACTGAGGTTGACGGTTTCGGGACAGGCTTTTTAAGTTAAAGAAGGGCATAGAGCTGTTCAGGAGCAGCCCCTTTTAGGCAGGTAAAGGAAGCAGGTTACTAAAGAAGACTCCCAGCACAAAATTCCCCTTAGAGGGATGAGGAAGCATTTCTTTGCCAAGGTGGTGGTCAAACGCTGGAAGAGGTGTCCTGGGGAGGTGGTTGATGCCCCAAGCGTCTCCTTGTTTGAGAGGCGTTTGGACAAAGCCCTTAAGAATGCCCTTCTTGGGTGATTTGGGGTGATTTTCCTGCAGTCGGGAGGCAAAGCCGGGCTCTGGAGCCGAGCGCGGTGTGAGCCGAGGACGGGTGTGATTGTCCCCAGGCTTTGGGGGACTGTGTCGCGAGCCCTGTCCCCGCAGGAGGGGACGCTGGCCGGGTTCCAGAGCAAGGCCTTGCAGCCCGTGTTGTGGTGTGTGTGTGTGTGTCCCATCTCGGTCCCCAAGGGCTGTCCTTGTCCCGGGGGCTGCGTGCTGCTTTCTGCGTGGGGCCGTGTCGGTGGGTCCTGCAGGGAGCCCTCTGTCCTGGCTGCCCCTGGGGAAGGGGACAGGGGAGTCCCCCCTGGCCACTGCCACCCCGCTGGTGGTGGCTCGTCCCTGGGGGCAGCTCGTTGCCCTTTGGGGCTCGTGGGCTCCGACTGGGGGCTCATGGGGGCTGTGGCACCTGGGGGGGGTTCTGATTCCCGGTGCCCCCTGCGTTCCCTCCCTCCCCGCCCCCGCCCCCGCCCCTAAACAGGCACGGAGCGGTTCTGGAGAAACAACTTTTAATTGAAACAGCTTTTTAACACAAAAGGTCCTATTGAAGCTACTCTCAACCCCCCTCCCTCCCTCAAACACCCCCCCCCTCCCTCAAATACAGCCCTCTCCCCAAGTCCCCCCCCCCAAATACAGCCCTCTCCACAACTGCACACCCCCCTCCCCTAAATACGAGGCCCCCCCCTCCCGTGAAGACGGTGCCCCCCTTCCCGAGTACACACAGCCCCTCCCCAAATACACCTCCTCCCTCAAATACACACAACCCCCACCCCTCCCATCACCTCCGTCTCGTCCCTGCGGTGGGACTCGGCCCCCGCTCTGTCCCCGGCCCCCTTGCGAGAGCCCTGCGCTTGCTGGGTGGTGGCGATGGGGGAGTGGTTCCCCGCTTTGTCCCCCGCCTCTCCCCCATGGCGAGCTGTGCCGGGGTCATCTCCGTCCCCACATCCCTCCAGGGCTCCTGGGGCTCTGGTGTCGTCTCTGTCCCCAAGTCCCCCCAGGGCTCCTTGGACTCTGGTGACAGCTCCAACCCCACATCCCCCCAGGGCTCCTGGGACTCCGTCCCATAGAGGAGTTCCTCCAGGAAGCGCACGGCCTCCATGGTCTCCTCCAGGCTGTAGTTGTGGCTCAGCAGCTCCTCGGGCAGCTCGAGGGAGTCAAAGTCACAGGGGGAGACGGCTGTGCCGGTGTCACCAGGGTCTCCAGGCCTGGGGCTGCTGCCAGGACTGTCCTGGCCGACCCCTGCCACCTCCCCGGAGCAGTCAAAGAGCTTCAGAGCCTCCTCCAGAGGCACCTCCTGGGGCACATTGAGGTCCCCGAGGGTTTGGCTGTAGGGGACAGCAGAGGGGCTGGTGGGGACACTGATGTCCACGGAAGTGACGCTGTCCCAGGAGATGTCAGTGTCGGAGGAGGTGTCACTGTATGCGGGGATGTTGCTGTCCGGGGTTCTCTCCTTAGGGGTGGCCGTGCTGGAGCTGTTGGTCCCTGAAGACAGTTCCTTGATGTTATCGTGGCCGTGGATCAAGTTTGGCCCTGCGGTGGGTGCTGGTGTCACTGCTCTCCCCTCTCCTCTGGTGGCATCAGGGTCCCCAGGCCTGGGGATGTTGCTGGTGCTGTCCTGGCCAGCCCCCACCGTGTCCGTGGAGGAACCAAAGAGCCTGAGGGCCTCTTGGAGGAGCATCTCCTCGGTGACTTCGACGGTGCTGTGCGGGTCCCCAGGAGCTGGTTTGTGGGGGGCAGCAGAGGATCTGGGGGGCACGTGGCTGCGTGGGGGGAGGTGGCTGCGTGGGGGTGCCCCCGCAGGGGTGGCCGTGCTGGAGATGTTGCTCCGTGCAGGGGGTCCCTTGACGTGCTGGAGGCCGGGGATGGAGGTCAGCAGCAGCGGGGGGGCTGCGGGCACCGCTCTGCCCTGGTGGCCGTAGGCTGGGAGCTGTGTCAGCGGGGGCTGTGTGGGCTGTCCCTGGAGGCTGCCGGGGGCTGCCCAGGCCGGGAGGGTCTCAGAGCCCGCGAGGCCCCACAGGGCAGGGCCCGGGGGAGCAGCGGCGCCGTGGCCGAGCGTGGGGGTGGCCGGCGGAGGCTGGTTGGTGAGGGTCCACTCCACGTGGAAGAAGCGGGGATCGAAGCAGCAACCGCAGGGGGCCCTCTGCAGCCCTGGGAGGGGGGAAAGGGAGGCGTGGTGGGCCGTGGGCAGCCTCCAGGGCACCCGCCGAGCTGTCCCCCGTGGCCCCCATCGCGGCTGTGAGCCAGGCCCCTGGGGAGCTGGTGGCCGGTCAGTCCCCGGAGTGAGCTGCTGTGCCGGAGGGTCTGGGTCTGTAAACTGGGGAGGGGACGTGCTTTGGGGGAGGAAACAGGAGAGATGGCCCCCACAGGTTGGGAAATTCCCTGGAAATTGGATTTCCTGGGCAGGTGAGGGCAGGGATGCTCAGCCGGGCTTGTTGAACCCTGCACACCCAGTACGAAAACTGCTGGGGGGGAACAGGGGAGGTGGTATGGTGAAGGTGACCAGGGTCCTCAGGGCCTGAAGATGACAGAGGGGACAGTAGGGACCATACCTGGTGGTGGGGCCTGGGGGGCCCATGGGTCCGTCCCCACGGTGGGTGCCCAGGCTGCGGGGAAGGGCTGCTCCTGGCCGGGCAGTCGAAGCAGGGTGGCTGAGCCTGGAAGAGAGACAGGAGCCATGGCCGCGGTCACCTCCTGCGCTCTTGCCCTCGCGAGTATCGCGAGGGTGCAGGTCAGGGTGAGTCCCTACCTTGGGGGTAGAAGGTTTGGGGGAGCACAAAAGTCTGAAGCGTCTGGGTCGCCGCGGGGGCCCGGGGGCCGTTCGGTGGGAGCCAGAGTGGTGGCAGCGCCATCGTCGGTCCTCTCGGTCTGTCCGCTGCTAAGGACTCTTTGGTCACCAGGGATGGAATGTGGGGGCTCCCTGTGCCCCGCCCCCTCCGCCCATAGCCTCCCCGTCTCCTGCTGGAGGCCTGGTGGGAGATGGGATGGTCTTGGCCACAGTGATCATGAAACGGTTGAGTTTAACATCGTCAGTGGAATGAGAAAAACGGTGGGAAGAGTTGCTCCCCTGGATTTTGGGGGTGAATGCCCCATTAACACGCTGATGATGCCAAAGCGGGAGGTGCTGTTGACCCTCTTGAGGGCCAAGAGGCCTTGCAGAAGGCTCCAGATAGATTGGAGCACTGGGCAATCGGCAGTGGTATGAAGTTGAAGCAGTAAAAGTGCGGGATTCTGCCCTGGGAGGGAGGAACTCTGGGCAGGAGTGTCACTGGGGAGAGGGGTGGCTGGAGAGCAGCCCTGCAGAAAGGGGTCCGGCCGGGGGTGCTGGGGGCAGCAGCTGAGGAGGAGCCGTCGGTGTCCCCTGGCACCAAGAGGGCAACCCCCATCCTGGGGGGCATCAAACCCAGTCGAAGCAGGCGGCCAAGAGCGGGGATTGTCCCGCTGTGCTCGGCGCTGGTGCGGCCTCACCTGGAGCCCTGGGTGCAGGGCTGGGCCCCACCGTTGGAGAAGGATGGGAAGGTCCTTGAATGCCTCCAGAGGAGGGCAACCAAGCCGGTGACAGGGCTGGAAGGCATGTCCCAGAATAGTAGTCTGATTTGGATTGGAAGGGACCTGCGAGCTCACCGTGTCCCACCCTGTGCCCTGGGCAGGGACACCTCCCACCAGACCTGGTTGCTCAAGCCCCCTCCAGACTGGCCTGGAACCCCTCCAGGGTTGGGGCAGCCACGGCTTCTCTGGGAACCGTTGGCCAGGGTCTCACCACCCTCACAGCAAAGAATTTCCTCCCCTGATCTCATCTCAGTCTCCTTTCTGTCAGTGTCACAGAATCACACAATCGCAGAATCACATGGGGTTGGAAGGGACCTCTGCAGATCATCTAGTCCAACCCCCCTCCCACAGCAGGTTCACCTAGAGGAGGTTGCACAGGAACTTGTCTAGGTGGGTTTTGAATGTCTCCAGAGAAGGAGACTTCACCACTCTCCTATGCAGCCTGTTGCTGGGCTCTGCCACCCTCACAGGAAAGAAGTTCCCCCTCCTGTCCAGGTGCAAGTTCCCATGTTCAAGTTTCTGCTCGTTCCCTCCTGTCCTGTCACCGGGCACCACTGAAAAAAGACCAGCCCCGTCCTCTTGACACCCACCCTTTAAGTATTTATAAGCGTTGATCAGATCCCCCCTTAGTCTTCTCTTCTAAAGGGAGGACTAAAAAGGCCCAAGTCCCTCAGCCTCTCCTCGTAAGGGAGATGCTCCACTCCCCTCATCATCTTTGTAGCCCTCTGCTGTACCCTCTCCAGCAGTTCCCTGTCCTTCTTGAACTGGGGAGCCCAGAACTGGACGCAGTGCTCCAGATGGGGCCTCCCCAGGGCAGAGTAGAGGGGGGAGGATGACCTCCCTCGACCTGCTGGTCACACTCTTCCTGATGCACCCCAGGATGCCGTTGGCCTTCTTGGCCACACGGGCACCTTGTCGGCTCATGGTCATCCTATGGTCTTCCACCAGGCCTCCTAGGTCTTTCTCCTCCAAGGTGCTCTCCAAACCCTTCCCCCCTGTCCTATGGCTCCCCTCCCTGATGACCCAACATTACAGAATCGCAGAATCTTCGTGGTTGCATGGGACCTTTGAGATCATCGATTCCAACCACACAAAGAAAGAAAAAAAGGTAGCCACACACACAACCAACCACACACCACACCCACCCACAAACAGACGCAAACCAACAATCTCGGGCACTAGAGCATGCCCTGGAGAGCCATGTCTAAACGTTTCTTAAATATCTCCAGGGATGGCGACTCCACCACCTCCCTGGGCAGGCTGTTCCAGTGCCTGACCACTCTCTCGGTAAAGTAGTGCTTCCTAATATCTCATCTAAACCTCCCCTGCCGCAACTTCAGACCATTTCCTCTGGTCCTGTCTTTATTCCCTTGGGAGAAGAGGCCAACGCCCACCTCTGTACAACCTCCTTTCAGGTAGTTGTAGAGGGCAATGAGGTCTCCCCTCAGCCTCCTCTTCTCCAAACTAAACATGCCCAGTTCCCTCAGCCTCTCCTCGTATGAGTTGTTCTCTAGACCCCCCCACCAGCTTGGTGGCTCTCCTCTGGACACGGTCCAGCAGCTCCGTGTCCTTCCTGTAGTGAGGGGCCCAGAACTGGACACAGCGCTCAAGGTGAGGCCTCACCAGTGCCGAGTACAGAGGCACCATCACTTCCCTACTCCTGCTGGCCAAGCTATTCCTGATACAGGCCAGGATGCCGTTGGCCTTCTTGGCCACCTGGGCACATGGCTGGCTCCCGTTAAGCCAGCTGTCCACCAACACCCCCAGGTCCTTTTCTGCTGGGCAGCTTTCCAGCCACTCTTCCCCAAGCCTGTAGCGTTGCCTGGGGTTGTTGTGACCAAAATGCAGGACCTGGCACTTGGCCTTATTAAACCTCATCCCATTGGCCTTGGGCCATTGAGCCAACCTGTCCAGATCCCTCCGTAGAGTCTTCCGACCCTCAAGCAGATCAACACTCCCACCTAGTTTGGTGTCATCTGCATACTTGCTGAGGGTGCACTCAATCCCCTTATCTAGATCATCAATAAAGATATTAAACCAGACTGGCCCCAAAACTGAGCCCTGAGGGACACCACTGGTGACCAGCCGCCAACTGGATTTCACCCCATTAATTACAACTCCCTGGGCACGGCCATCCAGCCAGTTTTTTACCCAGTGAAGAGTACACTTGTCTATGCCATGATTCGCCAGCTTGTCCAGGAGAATGCTGTGGGGGACGGTGTCAAAGGCCTTACCTTTGTAAGGTCCGGGTAGACAACGTCCACAGCCTTCCCCACATCGAGCAGGCGGGTCACATGGTCACAGAAAGAGATCAAGTTGGTTAAGCAGGACCATGAATTCATAAAATTCATAAGCCCATGCTGGCTGGCGCGGATCCCTTGGCTGCCCTGCACTTGCCATGAGAGCTCACTCAAGGTGATCCTCTCCATGATCTTTCCCGGTACCGAGGTCAGGCTGACAGGCCTATAGTTTCCCGGATCCTCCTTCCGGCCCTTCTTGTAGATGGGCGTCACACTGGCCACCCTCCAGTCATCTGGTACCTCTCCTGTTGACCAGGATTGTTGATGATAATGGAGAGAGGCTTGGTGAGCTCTCCCGCCAGCTCCCTGAGTACCCTTGGGTGAATTCCATCCGGCCCCATAGACTTATGCGTGTCCAGGTGCATAAGCAAATCCTTAACTACTTCCTCCTGGACTATGGGGGGGTTGTTCTGCTCTCCATCCTTATCTTCCAGCTCAGGAGGCTGAAAACCCCGGGGATAGGTGGTCCGACTATTGAAGACAGAGGCAAAGAAGGCATTCGGTATCTCAGCCTTCTCCTCGTCCTTGGTCGCAATGTTTCCCCCCTCATCCAGGAAGGGATGGAGATTCTCCCTGACTCTCTTTTTGTTGACGTATTTACAAAAGCTTTTTTTGTTGTCCCTTATATTAATGGCCAGGCTGAGTTCCAGCTGGGCTTTTGCCTTCCTAATTTTTTCTCTGTATAACCTAACAAGATCTCTGTACTCCTCCTGAGTTGCCTGTCCCTTCATCCAAAGGTGGTAAACCCTTCTTTTTTCCCCTAAGGCCCATCCAGAGCTCTTTGTTCAACCAGGCCGGCCATTTTCCCCGCCCTTTAATGTTGCGCCTCATGGGGACAGCCTGCTCCTGGGCCTTTCGGATTTCCTTCTTGAAGAGCGTCCAGCCTTCCTGGACCCCTTTGCCCCGCAGGATTATCTCCCAAGGGACCCTCCCAACCAGGGTTCTGAACAGGCTAAAGTGCGCCCTCCGGAAGGCCAAGGTGGAGGTTTTGCTCACCCCCTTCCTTACCTCACTAAGAATTGAAAACTTGACCGTTTGATGATTGCTAAGACCAAGACGGCCTCCGACCTCCACATCTCCCACTAGTCCTTCTTTGTTTGTGAAAAGTAGGTCTAGCGAGGCGCCTCCCCTAGTAGGCTCTCCTACCGGTTGCGTAAGGAAGTTATCTTCCATACACTCAAGGAACCTCCTAGCCTTGCCTGCTCTCTGCTGTGTTCTATTTCCAGCAGATATCCGGTAGGTTGAAGCCCCCAACCAGAACAAGGGCTGGCGATGGCAAGACTTCAGCCAGCCGCTTACAGAATACTTCATCAACCTGCGCATCCTGGTTGGGTGAGCTTTGGGACTGAGGCATGGCTAGGAAAGGGAGGCAGGTTCATCGCTCTCCATCATATTGGCTTTCTATTTCAGTTTGGGTTTCAATGAGGCCTGGTGTCTTCGAGTTTATTACTTTTGAGATGAGCCAGGATGTATCAAAGAGGAGTACAGGACCGGTGACGGTTCATAAGCGCCGTGGTAATTTTGTGTTTCTTGGTCTCTTAGGTGCCATAATTAATTGTTGCTGCAGCCTCCAGTTCTGGGATGGGCGTGGAGCAGGTGAGTGGAACTCCATGGAGCTTCTGCGGATGAGGGTGTCGTGGAAGAGGTTGGAATTTGCAGTTACGATGCTCAGTATTGGAGCTGTGGTTTCTTCTTTGCAGATGAAGAGGAACCAAGTGACTGCAGGAAAATGAGTTAGCTGTTGTGGTTTTTGTCAAGGATGAATTCAGACCCCCGGCTCTCTGAAAGCTAAACTGAGGGAACGGCACTGGTAAGGGACTGAGGTTGACGGTTTCGGGACAGGCTTTTTAAGTTAAAGAAGGGCATAGAGCTGTTCAGGAGCAGCCCCTTTTAGGCAGGTAAAGGAAGCAGGTTACTAAAGAAGACTCCCAGCACAAAATTCCCCTTAGAGGGATGAGGAAGCATTTCTTTGCCAAGGTGGTGGTCAAACGCTGGAAGAGGTGTCCTGGGGAGGTGGTTGATGCCCCAAGCGTCTCCTTGTTTGAGAGGCGTTTGGACAAAGCCCTTAAGAATGCCCTTCTTGGGTGATTTGGGGTGATTTTCCTGCAGTCGGGAGGCAAAGCCGGGCTCTGGAGCCGAGCGCGGTGTGAGCCGAGGACGGGTGTGATTGTCCCCAGGCTTTGGGGGACTGTGTCGCGAGCCCTGTCCCCGCAGGAGGGGACGCTGGCCGGGTTCCAGAGCAAGGCCTTGCAGCCCGTGTTGTGGTGTGTGTGTGTGTGTCCCATCTCGGTCCCCAAGGGCTGTCCTTGTCCCGGGGGCTGCGTGCTGCTTTCTGCGTGGGGCCGTGTCGGTGGGTCCTGCAGGGAGCCCTCTGTCCTGGCTGCCCCTGGGGAAGGGGACAGGGGAGTCCCCCCTGGCCACTGCCACCCCGCTGTTGGTGGCTCGTCCCTGGGGGCAGCTCGTTGCCCTTTGGGGCTCGTGGGCTCCGACTGGGGGCTCATGGGGGCTGTGGCACCTGGGGGGGGTTCTGATTCCCGGTGCCCCCTGCGTTCCCTCCCTCCCCGACCCCGCCCCTAAACAGGCACGGAGCGGTTCTGGAGAAACAACTTTTAATTGAAACAGCTTTTTAACACAAAAGGTCCTATTGAAGCTACTCTCAACCCCCCTCCCTCCCTCAAACACACACCCCCTCCCTCAAATACAGCCCTCTCCCCAAATACAGCCCTCTCCCCAAGTACCCCCCCGCAAATACAGCCCTCTCCACAACTGCACACCCCCCTCCCCTAAATACGAGGCCCCCCCCTCCCCTGAAGACAGTGCCCCCCTCCCCGAGTACACACAGCCCCTCCCCAAATACACCTCCTCCCTCAAATACACACAACCCCCACCCCTCCCATCACCTCTGTCTCGTCCCTGCGGTGGGACTCGGCCCCCGCTCTGTCCCCGGCCCCCTTGCGAGAGCCCTGCGCTTGCTGGGTGGTGGCGATGGGGGAGTGGTTCCCCGCTTTGTCCCCCGCCTCTCCCCCATGGCGAGCTGTGCCGGGGTCATCTCCGTCCCCACATCCCTCCAGGGCTCCTGGGGCTCTGGTGTCGTCTCTGTCCCCAAGTCCCCCCAGGGCTCCTTGGACTCTGGTGACAGCTCCAACCCCACATCCCCCCAGGGCTCCTGGGACTCCGTCCCATAGAGGAGTTCCTCCAGGAAGCGCACGGCCTCCATGGTCTCCTCCAGGCTGTAGTTGTGGCTCAGCAGCTCCTCGGGCAGCTCGAGGGAGTCAAAGTCACAGGGGGAGACGGCTGTGCCGGTGTCACCAGGGTCTCCAGGCCTGGGGCTGCTGCCAGGACTGTCCTGGCCGACCCCTGCCACCTCCCCGGAGCAGTCAAAGAGCTTCAGAGCCTCCTCCAGAGGCACCTCCTGGGGCACATTGAGGTCCCCGAGGGTTTGGCTGTAGGGGACAGCAGAGGGGCTGGTGGGGACACTGATGTCCACGGAAGTGACGCTGTCCCAGGAGATGTCAGTGTCGGAGGAGGTGTCACTGTATGCGGGGATGTTGCTGTCCGGGGTTCTCTCCTTAGGGGTGGCCGTGCTGGAGCTGTTGGTCCCTGAAGACAGTTCCTTGATGTTATCGTGGCCGTGGATCAAGTTTGGCCCTGCGGTGGGTGCTGGTGTCACTGCTCTCCCCTCTCCTCTGGTGGCATCAGGGTCCCCAGGCCTGGGGATGTTGCTGGTGCTGTCCTGGCCAGCCCCCACCGTGTCCGTGGAGGAACCAAAGAGCCTGAGGGCCTCTTGGAGGAGCATCTCCTCGGTGACTTCGACGGTGCTGTGCGGGTCCCCAGGAGCTGGTTTGTGGGGGGCAGCAGAGGATCTGGGGGGCACGTGGCTGCGTGGGGGGAGGTGGCTGCGTGGGGGTGCCCCCGCAGGGGTGGCCGTGCTGGAGATGTTGCTCCGTGCAGGGGGTCCCTTGACGTGCTGGAGGCCGGGGATGGAGGTCAGCAGCAGCGGGGGGGCTGCGGGCACCGCTCTGCCCTGGTGGCCGTAGGCTGGGAGCTGTGTCAGCGGGGGCTGTGTGGGCTGTCCCTGGAGGCTGCCGGGGGCTGCCCAGGCCGGGAGGGTCTCAGAGCCCGCGAGGCCCCACAGGGCAGGGCCCGGGGGAGCAGCGGCGCCGTGGCCGAGCGTGGGGGTGGCCGGCGGAGGCTGGTTGGTGAGGGTCCACTCCACGTGGAAGAAGCGGGGATCGAAGCAGCAACCGCAGGGGGCCCTCTGCAGCCCTGGGAGGGGGGAAAGGGAGGCGTGGTGGGCCGTGGGCAGCCTCCAGGGCACCCGCCGAGCTGTCCCCCGTGGCCCCCATCGCGGCTGTGAGCCAGGCCCCTGGGGAGCTGGTGGCCGGTCAGTCCCCGGAGTGAGCTGCTGTGCCGGAGGGTCTGGGTCTGTAAACTGGGGAGGGGACGTGCTTTGGGGGAGGAAACAGGAGAGATGGCCCCCACAGGTTGGGAAATTCCCTGGAAATTGGATTTCCTGGGCAGGTGAGGGCAGGGATGCTCAGCCGGGCTTGTTGAACCCTGCACACCCAGTACGAAAACTGCTGGGGGGGAACAGGGGAGGTGGTATGGTGAAGGTGACCAGGGTCCTCAGGGCCTGAAGATGACAGAGGGGACAGTAGGGACCATACCTGGTGGTGGGGCCTGGGGGGCCCATGGGTCCGTCCCCACGGTGGGTGCCCAGGCTGCGGGGAAGGGCTGCTCCTGGCCGGGCAGTCGAAGCAGGGTGGCTGAGCCTGGAAGAGAGACAGGAGCCATGGCCGCGGTCACCTCCTGCGCTCTTGCCCTCGAGAGTATCGCGAGGGTGCAGGTCAGGGTGAGTCCCTACCTTGGGGGTAGAAGGTTTGGGGGAGCACAAAAGTCTGAAGCGTCTGGGTCGCCGCGGGGGCCCGGGGGCCGTTCGGTGGGAGCCAGAGTGGTGGCAGCGCCATCGTCGGTCCTCTCGGTCTGTCCGCTGCTAAGGACTCTTTGGTCACCAGGGATGGAATGTGGGGGCTCCCTGTGCCCCGCCCCCTCCGCCCATAGCCTCCCCGTCTCCTGCTGGAGGCCTGGTGGGAGATGGGATGGTCTTGGCCACAGTGATCATGAAACGGTTGAGTTTAACATCGTCAGTGGAATGAGAAAAACGGTGGGAAGAGTTGCTCCCCTGGATTTTGGGGGTGAATGCCCCATTAACACGCTGATGATGCCAAAGCGGGAGGTGCTGTTGACCCTCTTGAGGGCCAAGAGGCCTTGCAGAAGGCTCCAGATAGATTGGAGCACTGGGCAATCGGCAGTGGTATGAAGTTGAAGCAGTAAAAGTGCGGGATTCTGCCCTGGGAGGGAGGAACTCTGGGCAGGAGTGTCACTGGGGAGAGGGGTGGCTGGAGAGCAGCCCTGCAGAAAGGGGTCCGGCCGGGGGTGCTGGGGGCAGCAGCTGAGGAGGAGCCGTCGGTGTCCCCTGGCACCAAGAGGGCAACCCCCATCCTGGGGGGCATCAAACCCAGTCGAAGCAGGCGGCCAAGAGCGGGGATTGTCCCGCTGTGCTCGGCGCTGGTGCGGCCTCACCTGGAGCCCTGGGTGCAGGGCTGGGCCCCACCGTTGGAGAAGGATGGGAAGGTCCTTGAATGCCTCCAGAGGAGGGCAACCAAGCCGGTGACAGGGCTGGAAGGCATGTCCCAGAATAGTAGTCTGATTTGGATTGGAAGGGACCTGCGAGCTCACCGTGTCCCACCCTGTGCCCTGGGCAGGGACACCTCCCACCAGACCTGGTTGCTCAAGCCCCCTCCAGACTGGCCTGGAACCCCTCCAGGGTTGGGGCAGCCACGGCTTCTCTGGGAACCGTTGGCCAGGGTCTCACCACCCTCACAGCAAAGAATTTCCTCCCCTGATCTCATCTCAGTCTCCTTTCTGTCAGTGTCACAGAATCACACAATCGCAGAATCACATGGGGTTGGAAGGGACCTCTGCAGATCATCTAGTCCAACCCCCCTCCCACAGCAGGTTCACCTAGAGGAGGTTGCACAGGAACTTGTCTAGGTGGGTTTTGAATGTCTCCAGAGAAGGAGACTTCACCACTCTCCTATGCAGCCTGTTGCTGGGCTCTGCCACCCTCACAGGAAAGAAGTTCCCCCTCCTGTCCAGGTGCAAGTTCCCATGTTCAAGTTTCTGCTCGTTCCCTCCTGTCCTGTCACCGGGCACCACTGAAAAAAGACCAGCCCCGTCCTCTTGACACCCACCCTTTAAGTATTTATAAGCGTTGATCAGATCCCCCCTTAGTCTTCTCTTCTAAAGGGAGGACTAAAAAGGCCCAAGTCCCTCAGCCTCTCCTCGTAAGGGAGATGCTCCACTCCCCTCATCATCTTTGTAGCCCTCTGCTGTACCCTCTCCAGCAGTTCCCTGTCCTTCTTGAACTGGGGAGCCCAGAACTGGACGCAGTGCTCCAGATGGGGCCTCCCCAGGGCAGAGTAGAGGGGGGAGGATGACCTCCCTCGACCTGCTGGTCACACTCTTCCTGATGCACCCCAGGATGCCGTTGGCCTTCTTGGCCACACGGGCACCTTGTCGGCTCATGGTCATCCTATGGTCTTCCACCAGGCCTCCTAGGTCTTTCTCCTCCAAGGTGCTCTCCAAACCCTTCCCCCCTGTCCTATGGCTCCCCTCCCTGATGACCCAACATTACAGAATCGCAGAATCTTCGTGGTTGCATGGGACCTTTGAGATCATCGAGTCCAACCACACAAAGAAAGAAAAAAAGGTAGCCACACACACAACCAACCACACACCACACCCACCCACAAACAGACGCAAACCAACAATCTCGGGCACTAGAGCATGCCCTGGAGAGCCATGTCTAAACGTTTCTTAAATATCTCCAGGGATGGCGACTCCACCACCTCCCTGGGCAGGCTGTTCCAGTGCCTGACCACTCTCTCGGTAAAGTAGTGCTTCCTAATATCTCATCTAAACCTCCCCTGCCGCAACTTCAGACCATTTCCTCTGGTCCTGTCTTTATTCCCTCGGGAGAAGAGGCCAACGCCCACCTCTGTACAACCTCCTTTCAGGTAGTTGTAGAGGGCAATGAGGTCTCCCCTCAGCCTCCTCTTCTCCAAACTAAACATGCCCAGTTCCCTCAGCCTCTCCTCGTATGAGTTGTTCTCTAGACCCCCCCACCAGCTTGGTGGCTCTCCTCTGGACACGGTCCAGCAGCTCCGTGTCCTTCCTGTAGTGAGGGGCCCAGAACTGGACACAGCGCTCAAGGTGAGGCCTCACCAGTGCCGAGTACAGAGGCACCATCACTTCCCTACTCCTGCTGGCCAAGCTATTCCTGATACAGGCCAGGATGCCGTTGGCCTTCTTGGCCACCTGGGCACATGGCTGGCTCCCGTTAAGCCAGCTGTCCACCAACACCCCCAGGTCCTTTTCTGCTGGGCAGCTTTCCAGCCACTCTTCCCCAAGCCTGTAGCGTTGCCTGGGGTTGTTGTGACCAAAATGCAGGACCTGGCACTTGGCCTTATTAAACCTCATCCCATTGGCCTTGGGCCATTGAGCCAACCTGTCCAGATCCCTCCGTAGAGTCTTCCGACCCTCAAGCAGATCAACACTCCCACCTAGTTTGGTGTCATCTGCATACTTGCTGAGGGTGCACTCAATCCCCTTATCTAGATCATCAATAAAGATATTAAACCAGACTGGCCCCAAAACTGAGCCCTGAGGGACACCACTGGTGACCAGCCGCCAACTGGATTTCACCCCATTAATTACAACTCCCTGGGCACGGCCATCCAGCCAGTTTTTTACCCAGTGAAGAGTACACTTGTCTATGCCATGATTCGCCAGCTTGTCCAGGAGAATGCTGTGGGGGACGGTGTCAAAGGCCTTACCTTTGTAAGGTCCGGGTAGACAACGTCCACAGCCTTCCCCACATCGAGCAGGCGGGTCACATGGTCAAAGAAAGAGATCAAGTTGGTTAAGCAGGACCATGAATTCATAAAATTCATAAGCCCATGCTGGCTGGCGCGGATCCCTTGGCTGCCCTGCACTTGCCATGAGAGCTCACTCAAGGTGATCCTCTCCATGATCTTTCCCGGTACCGAGGTCAGGCTGACAGGCCTATAGTTTCCCGGATCCTCCTTCCGGCCCTTCTTGTAGATGGGCGTCACACTGGCCACCCTCCAGTCATCTGGTACCTCTCCTGTTGACCAGGATTGTTGATGATAATGGAGAGAGGCTTGGTGAGCTCTCCCGCCAGCTCCCTGAGTACCCTTGGGTGAATTCCATCCGGCCCCATAGACTTATGCGTGTCCAGGTGCATAAGCAAATCCTTAACTACTTCCTCCTGGACTATGGGGGGGTTGTTCTGCTCTCCATCCTTATCTTCCAGCTCAGGAGGCTGACAACCCCGGGGATAGGTGGTCCGACTATTGAAGACAGAGGCAAAGAAGGCATTCGGTATCTCAGCCTTCTCCTCGTCCTTGGTCGCAATGTTTCCCCCCTCACCCAGGAAGGGATGGAGATTCTCCCTGACTCTCTTTTTGTTGACGTATTTACAAAAGCTTTTTTTGTTGTCCCTTATATTAATGGCCAGGCTGAGTTCCAGCTGGGCTTTTGCCTTCCTAATTTTTTCTCTGTATAACCTAACAAGATCTCTGTACTCCTCCTGAGTTGCCTGTCCCTTCATCCAAAGGTGGTAAACCCTTCTTTTTTCCCCTAAGGCCCATCCAGAGCTCTTTGTTCAACCAGGCCGGCCATTTTCCCCGCCCTTTAATGTTGCGCCTCATGGGGACAGCCTGCTCCTGGGCCTTTCGGATTTCCTTCTTGAAGAGCGTCCAGCCTTCCTGGACCCCTTTGCCCCGCAGGATTATCTCCCAAGGGACCCTCCCAACCAGGGTTCTGAACAGGCTAAAGTGCGCCCTCCGGAAGGCCAAGGTGGAGGTTTTGCTCACCCCCTTCCTTACCTCACTAAGAATTGAAAACTTGACCGTTTGATGATTGCTAAGACCAAGACGGCCTCCGACCTCCACATCTCCCACTAGTCCTTCTTTGTTTGTGAAAAGTAGGTCTAGCGAGGCGCCTCCCCTAGTAGGCTCTCCTACCGGTTGCGTAAGGAAGTTATCTTCCATACACTCAAGGAACCTCCTAGCCTTGCCTGCTCTCTGCTGTGTTCTATTTCCAGCAGATATCCGGTAGGTTGAAGCCCCCAACCAGAACAAGGGCTGGCGATGGCAAGACTTCAGCCAGCCGCTTACAGAATACTTCATCAACCTGCGCATCCTGGTTGGGTGAGCTTTGGGACTGAGGCATGGCTAGGAAAGGGAGGCAGGTTCATCGCTCTCCATCATATTGGCTTTCTATTTCAGTTTGGGTTTCAATGAGGCCTGGTGTCTTCGAGTTTATTACTTTTGAGATGAGCCAGGATGTATCAAAGAGGAGTACAGGACCGGTGACGGTTCATAAGCGCCGTGGTAATTTTGTGTTTCTTGGTCTCTTAGGTGCCATAATTAATTGTTGCTGCAGCCTCCAGTTCTGGGATGGGCGTGGAGCAGGTGAGTGGAACTCCATGGAGCTTCTGCGGATGAGGGTGTCGTGGAAGAGGTTGGAATTTGCAGTTACGATGCTCAGTATTGGAGCTGTGGTTTCTTCTTTGCAGATGAAGAGGAACCAAGTGACTGCAGGAAAATGAGTTAGCTGTTGTGGTTTTTGTCAAGGATGAATTCAGACCCCCGGCTCTCTGAAAGCTAAACTGAGGGAACGGCACTGGTAAGGGACTGAGGTTGACGGTTTCGGGACAGGCTTTTTAAGTTAAAGAAGGGCATAGAGCTGTTCAGGAGCAGCCCCTTTTAGGCAGGTAAAGGAAGCAGGTTACTAAAGAAGACTCCCAGCACAAAATTCCCCTTAGAGGGATGAGGAAGCATTTCTTTGCCAAGGTGGTGGTCAAACGCTGGAAGAGGTGTCCTGGGGAGGTGGTTGATGCCCCAAGCGTCTCCTTGTTTGAGAGGCGTTTGGACAAAGCCCTTAAGAATGCCCTTCTTGGGTGATTTGGGGTGATTTTCCTGCAGTCGGGAGGCAAAGCCGGGCTCTGGAGCCGAGCGCGGTGTGAGCCGAGGACGGGTGTGATTGTCCCCAGGCTTTGGGGGACTGTGTCGCGAGCCCTGTCCCCGCAGGAGGGGACGCTGGCCGGGTTCCAGAGCAAGGCCTTGCAGCCCGTGTTGTGGTGTGTGTGTGTGTGTCCCATCTCGGTCCCCAAGGGCTGTCCTTGTCCCGGGGGCTGCGTGCTGCTTTCTGCGTGGGGCCGTGTCGGTGGGTCCTGCAGGGAGCCCTCTGTCCTGGCTGCCCCTGGGGAAGGGGACAGGGGAGTCCCCCCTGGCCACTGCCACCCCGCTGTTGGTGGCTCGTCCCTGGGGGCAGCTCGTTGCCCTTTGGGGCTCGTGGGCTCCGACTGGGGGCTCATGGGGGCTGTGGCACCTGGGGGGGGTTCTGATTCCCGGTGCCCCCTGCGTTCCCTCCCTCCCCGACCCCGCCCCTAAACAGGCACGGAGCGGTTCTGGAGAAACAACTTTTAATTGAAACAGCTTTTTAACACAAAAGGTCCTATTGAAGCTACTCTCAACCCCCCTCCCTCCCTCAAACACACCCCCCCTCCCTCAAATACAGCCCTCTCCCCAAATACAGCCCTCTCCCCAAGTACCCCCCCGCAAATACAGCCCTCTCCACAACTGCACACCCCCCTCCCCTAAATACGAGGCCCCCCCCTCCCCTGAAGACAGTGCCCCCCTCCCCGAGTACACACAGCCCCTCCCCAAATACACCTCCTCCCTCAAATACACACAACCCCCACCCCTCCCATCACCTCTGTCTCGTCCCTGCGGTGGGACTCGGCCCCCGCTCTGTCCCCGGCCCCCTTGCGAGAGCCCTGCGCTTGCTGGGTGGTGGCGATGGGGGAGTGGTTCCCCGCTTTGTCCCCCGCCTCTCCCCCATGGCGAGCTGTGCCGGGGTCATCTCCGTCCCCACATCCCTCCAGGGCTCCTGGGGCTCTGGTGTCGTCTCTGTCCCCAAGTCCCCCCAGGGCTCCTTGGACTCTGGTGACAGCTCCAACCCCACATCCCCCCAGGGCTCCTGGGACTCCGTCCCATAGAGGAGTTCCTCCAGGAAGCGCACGGCCTCCATGGTCTCCTCCAGGCTGTAGTTGTGGCTCAGCAGCTCCTCGGGCAGCTCGAGGGAGTCAAAGTCACAGGGGGAGACGGCTGTGCCGGTGTCACCAGGGTCTCCAGGCCTGGGGCTGCTGCCAGGACTGTCCTGGCCGACCCCTGCCACCTCCCCGGAGCAGTCAAAGAGCTTCAGAGCCTCCTCCAGAGGCACCTCCTGGGGCACATTGAGGTCCCCGAGGGTTTGGCTGTAGGGGACAGCAGAGGGGCTGGTGGGGACACTGATGTCCACGGAAGTGACGCTGTCCCAGGAGATGTCAGTGTCGGAGGAGGTGTCACTGTATGCGGGGATGTTGCTGTCCGGGGTTCTCTCCTTAGGGGTGGCCGTGCTGGAGCTGTTGGTCCCTGAAGACAGTTCCTTGATGTTATCGTGGCCGTGGATCAAGTTTGGCCCTGCGGTGGGTGCTGGTGTCACTGCTCTCCCCTCTCCTCTGGTGGCATCAGGGTCCCCAGGCCTGGGGATGTTGCTGGTGCTGTCCTGGCCAGCCCCCACCGTGTCCGTGGAGGAACCAAAGAGCCTGAGGGCCTCTTGGAGGAGCATCTCCTCGGTGACTTCGACGGTGCTGTGCGGGTCCCCAGGAGCTGGTTTGTGGGGGGCAGCAGAGGATCTGGGGGGCACGTGGCTGCGTGGGGGGAGGTGGCTGCGTGGGGGTGCCCCCGCAGGGGTGGCCGTGCTGGAGATGTTGCTCCGTGCAGGGGGTCCCTTGACGTGCTGGAGGCCGGGGATGGAGGTCAGCAGCAGCGGGGGGGCTGCGGGCACCGCTCTGCCCTGGTGGCCGTAGGCTGGGAGCTGTGTCAGCGGGGGCTGTGTGGGCTGTCCCTGGAGGCTGCCGGGGGCTGCCCAGGCCGGGAGGGTCTCAGAGCCCGCGAGGCCCCACAGGGCAGGGCCCGGGGGAGCAGCGGCGCCGTGGCCGAGCGTGGGGGTGGCCGGCGGAGGCTGGTTGGTGAGGGTCCACTCCACGTGGAAGAAGCGGGGATCGAAGCAGCAACCGCAGGGGGCCCTCTGCAGCCCTGGGAGGGGGGAAAGGGAGGCGTGGTGGGCCGTGGGCAGCCTCCAGGGCACCCGCCGAGCTGTCCCCCATGGCCCCCATCGCGGCTGTGAGCCAGGCCCCTGGGGAGCTGGTGGCCGGTCAGTCCCCGGAGTGAGCTGCTGTGCCGGAGGGTCTGGGTCTGTAAACTGGGGAGGGGACGTGCTTTGGGGGAGGAAACAGGAGAGATGGCCCCCACAGGTTGGGAAATTCCCTGGAAATTGGATTTCCTGGGCAGGTGAGGGCAGGGATGCTCAGCCGGGCTTGTTGAACCCTGCACACCCAGTACGAAAACTGCTGGGGGGGAACAGGGGAGGTGGGATGGTGAAGGTGACCAGGGTCCTCAGGGCCTGAAGATGACAGAGGGGACAGTAGGGACCATACCTGGTGGTGGGGCCTGGGGGGCCCATGGGTCCGTCCCCACGGTGGGTGCCCAGGCTGCGGGGAAGGGCTGCTCCTGGCCGGGCAGTCGAAGCAGGGTGGCTGAGCCTGGAAGAGAGACAGGAGCCATGGCCGCGGTCACCTCCTGCGCTCTTGCCCTCGCGAGTATCGCGAGGGTGCAGGTCAGGGTGAGTCCCTACCTTGGGGGTAGAAGGTTTGGGGGAGCACAAAAGTCTGAAGCGTCTGGGTCGCCGCGGGGGCCCGGGGGCCGTTCGGTGGGAGCCAGAGTGGTGGCAGCGCCATCGTCGGTCCTCTCGGTCTGTCCGCTGCTAAGGACTCTTTGGTCACCAGGGATGGAATGTGGGGGCTCCCTGTGCCCCGCCCCCTCCGCCCATAGCCTCCCCGTCTCCTGCTGGAGGCCTGGTGGGAGATGGGATGGTCTTGGCCACAGTGATCATGAAACGGTTGAGTTTAACATCGTCAGTGGAATGAGAAAAACGGTGGGAAGAGTTGCTCCCCTGGATTTTGGGGGTGAATGCCCCATTAACACGCTGATGATGCCAAAGCGGGAGGTGCTGTTGACCCTCTTGAGGGCCAAGAGGCCTTGCAGAAGGCTCCAGATAGATTGGAGCACTGGGCAATCGGCAGTGGTATGAAGTTGAAGCAGTAAAAGTGCGGGATTCTGCCCTGGGAGGGAGGAACTCTGGGCAGGAGTGTCACTGGGGAGAGGGGTGGCTGGAGAGCAGCCCTGCAGAAAGGGGTCCGGCCGGGGGTGCTGGGGGCAGCAGCTGAGGAGGAGCCGTCGGTGTCCCCTGGCACCAAGAGGGCAACCCCCATCCTGGGGGGCATCAAACCCAGTCGAAGCAGGCGGCCAAGAGCGGGGATTGTCCCGCTGTGCTCGGCGCTGGTGCGGCCTCACCTGGAGCCCTGGGTGCAGGGCTGGGCCCCACCGTTGGAGAAGGATGGGAAGGTCCTTGAATGCCTCCAGAGGAGGGCAACCAAGCCGGTGACAGGGCTGGAAGGCATGTCCCAGAATAGTAGTCTGATTTGGATTGGAAGGGACCTGCGAGCTCACCGTGTCCCACCCTGTGCCCTGGGCAGGGACACCTCCCACCAGACCTGGTTGCTCAAGCCCCCTCCAGACTGGCCTGGAACCCCTCCAGGGTTGGGGCAGCCACGGCTTCTCTGGGAACCGTTGGCCAGGGTCTCACCACCCTCACAGCAAAGAATTTCCTCCCCTGATCTCATCTCAGTCTCCTTTCTGTCAGTGTCACAGAATCACACAATCGCAGAATCACATGGGGTTGGAAGGGACCTCTGCAGATCATCTAGTCCAACCCCCCTCCCACAGCAGGTTCACCTAGAGGAGGTTGCACAGGAACTTGTCTAGGTGGGTTTTGAATGTCTCCAGAGAAGGAGACTTCACCACTCTCCTATGCAGCCTGTTGCTGGGCTCTGCCACCCTCACAGGAAAGAAGTTCCCCCTCCTGTCCAGGTGCAAGTTCCCATGTTCAAGTTTCTGCTCGTTCCCTCCTGTCCTGTCACCGGGCACCACTGAAAAAAGACCAGCCCCGTCCTCTTGACACCCACCCTTTAAGTATTTATAAGCGTTGATCAGATCCCCCCTTAGTCTTCTCTTCTAAAGGGAGGACTAAAAAGGCCCAAGTCCCTCAGCCTCTCCTCGTAAGGGAGATGCTCCACTCCCCTCATCATCTTTGTAGCCCTCTGCTGTACCCTCTCCAGCAGTTCCCTGTCCTTCTTGAACTGGGGAGCCCAGAACTGGACGCAGTGCTCCAGATGGGGCCTCCCCAGGGCAGAGTAGAGGGGGGAGGATGACCTCCCTCGACCTGCTGGTCACACTCTTCCTGATGCACCCCAGGATGCCGTTGGCCTTCTTGGCCACACGGGCACCTTGTCGGCTCATGGTCATCCTATGGTCTTCCACCAGGCCTCCTAGGTCTTTCTCCTCCAAGGTGCTCTCCAAACCCTTCCCCCCTGTCCTATGGCTCCCCTCCCTGATGACCCAACATTACAGAATCGCAGAATCTTCGTGGTTGCATGGGACCTTTGAGATCATCGAGTCCAACCACACAAAGAAAGAAAAAAAGGTAGCCACACACACAACCAACCACACACCACACCCACCCACAAACAGACGCAAACCAACAATCTCGGGCACTAGAGCATGCCCTGGAGAGCCATGTCTAAACGTTTCTTAAATATCTCCAGGGATGGCGACTCCACCACCTCCCTGGGCAGGCTGTTCCAGTGCCTGACCACTCTCTCGGTAAAGTAGTGCTTCCTAATATCTCATCTAAACCTCCCCTGCCGCAACTTCAGACCATTTCCTCTGGTCCTGTCTTTATTCCCTTGGGAGAAGAGGCCAACGCCCACCTCTGTACAACCTCCTTTCAGGTAGTTGTAGAGGGCAATGAGGTCTCCCCTCAGCCTCCTCTTCTCCAAACTAAACATGCCCAGTTCCCTCAGCCTCTCCTCGTATGAGTTGTTCTCTAGACCCCCCCACCAGCTTGGTGGCTCTCCTCTGGACACGGTCCAGCAGCTCCGTGTCCTTCCTGTAGTGAGGGGCCCAGAACTGGACACAGCGCTCAAGGTGAGGCCTCACCAGTGCCGAGTACAGAGGCACCATCACTTCCCTACTCCTGCTGGCCAAGCTATTCCTGATACAGGCCAGGATGCTGTTGGCCTTCTTGGCCACCTGGGCACACGGCTGGCTCCCGTTAAGCCAGCTGTCCACCAACACCCCCAGGTCCTTTTCTGCTGGGCAGCTTTCCAGCCACTCTTCCCCAAGCCTGTAGCGTTGCCTGGGGTTGTTGTGACCAAAATGCAGGACCTGGCACTTGGCCTTATTAAACCTCATCCCATTGGCCTTGGGCCATTGAGCCAACCTGTCCAGATCCCTCCGTAGAGTCTTCCGACCCTCAAGCAGATCAACACTCCCACCTAGTTTGGTGTCATCTGCATACTTGCTGAGGGTGCACTCAATCCCCTTATCTAGATCATCAATAAAGATATTAAACCAGACTGGCCCCAAAACTGAGCCCTGAGGGACACCACTGGTGACCAGCCGCCAACTGGATTTCACCCCATTAATTACAACTCCCTGGGCACGGCCATCCAGCCAGTTTTTTACCCAGTGAAGAGTACACTTGTCTATGCCATGATTCGCCAGCTTCTCCAGGAGAATGCTGTGGGGGACGGTGTCAAAGGCCTTACCTTTGTAAGGTCCGGGTAGACAACGTCCACAGCCTTCCCCACATCGAGCAGGCGGGTCACATGGTCACAGAAAGAGATCAAGTTGGTTAAGCAGGACCATGAATTCATAAAATTCATAAGCCCATGCTGGCTGGCGCGGATCCCTTGGCTGCCCTGCACTTGCCATGAGAGCTCACTCAAGGTGATCCTCTCCATGATCTTTCCCGGTACCGAGGTCAGGCTGACAGGCCTATAGTTTCCCGGATCCTCCTTCCGGCCCTTCTTGTAGATGGGCGTCACACTGGCCACCCTCCAGTCATCTGGTACCTCTCCTGTTGACCAGGATTGTTGATGATAATGGAGAGAGGCTTGGTGAGCTCTCCCGCCAGCTCCCTGAGTACCCTTGGGTGAATTCCATCCGGCCCCATAGACTTATGCGTGTCCAGGTGCATAAGCAAATCCTTAACTACTTCCTCCTGGACTATGGGGGGGTTGTTCTGCTCTCCATCCTTATCTTCCAGCTCAGGAGGCTGAAAACCCCGGGGATAGGTGGTCCGACTATTGAAGACAGAGGCAAAGAAGGCATTCGGTATCTCAGCCTTCTCCTCGTCCTTGGTCGCAATGTTTCCCCCCTCATCCAGGAAGGGATGGAGATTCTCCCTGACTCTCTTTTTGTTGACGTATTTACAAAAGCTTTTTTTGTTGTCCCTTATATTAATGGCCAGGCTGAGTTCCAGCTGGGCTTTTGCCTTCCTAATTTTTTCTCTGTATAACCTAACAAGATCTCTGTACTCCTCCTGAGTTGCCTGTCCCTTCATCCAAAGGTGGTAAACCCTTCTTTTTTCCCCTAAGGCCCATCCAGAGCTCTTTGTTCAACCAGGCCGGCCATTTTCCCCGCCCTTTAATGTTGCGCCTCATGGGGACAGCCT
This sequence comes from Numenius arquata, assembly GCF_964106895.1. Lineage (NCBI taxonomy): Eukaryota > Metazoa > Chordata > Aves > Charadriiformes > Scolopacidae > Numenius > Numenius arquata. The sequence goes on from NW_027414554.1 coordinate 108,453, forward strand.
GCTCCTGGGCCTTTCGGATTTCCTTCTTGAAGAGCGTCCAGCCTTCCTGGACCCCTTTGCCCCGCAGGATTATCTCCCAAGGGACCCTCCCAACCAGGGTTCTGAACAGGCTAAAGTGCGCCCTCCGGAAGGCCAAGGTGGAGGTTTTGCTCACCCCCTTCCTTACCTCACTAAGAATTGAAAACTTGACCGTTTGATGATTGCTAAGACCAAGACGGCCTCCGACCTCCACATCTCCCACTAGTCCTTCTTTGTTTGTGAAAAGTAGGTCTAGCGAGGCGCCTCCCCTAGTAGGCTCTCCTACCGGTTGCGTAAGGAAGTTATCTTCCATACACTCAAGGAACCTCCTAGCCTTGCCTGCTCTCTGCTGTGTTCTATTTCCAGCAGATATCCGGTAGGTTGAAGCCCCCAACCAGAACAAGGGCTGGCGATGGCAAGACTTCAGCCAGCCGCTTACAGAATACTTCATCAACCTGCGCATCCTGGTTGGGTGAGCTTTGGGACTGAGGCATGGCTAGGAAAGGGAGGCAGGTTCATCGCTCTCCATCATATTGGCTTTCTATTTCAGTTTGGGTTTCAATGAGGCCTGGTGTCTTCGAGTTTATTACTTTTGAGATGAGCCAGGATGTATCAAAGAGGAGTACAGGACCGGTGACGGTTCATAAGCGCCGTGGTAATTTTGTGTTTCTTGGTCTCTTAGGTGCCATAATTAATTGTTGCTGCAGCCTCCAGTTCTGGGATGGGCGTGGAGCAGGTGAGTGGAACTCCATGGAGCTTCTGCGGATGAGGGTGTCGTGGAAGAGGTTGGAATTTGCAGTTATGATGCTCAGTATTGGAGCTGTGGTTTCTTCTTTGCAGATGAAGAGGAACCAAGTGACTGCAGGAAAATGAGTTAGCTGTTGTGGTTTTTGTCAAGGATGAATTCAGACCCCCGGCTCTCTGAAAGCTAAACTGAGGGAACGGCACTGGTAAGGGACTGAGGTTGACGGTTTCGGGACAGGCTTTTTAAGTTAAAGAAGGGCATAGAGCTGTTCAGGAGCAGCCCCTTTTAGGCAGGTAAAGGAAGCAGGTTACTAAAGAAGACTCCCAGCACAAAATTCCCCTTAGAGGGATGAGGAAGCATTTCTTTGCCAAGGTGGTGGTCAAACGCTGGAAGAGGTGTCCTGGGGAGGTGGTTGATGCCCCAAGCGTCTCCTTGTTTGAGAGGCGTTTGGACAAAGCCCTTAAGAATGCCCTTCTTGGGTGATTTGGGGTGATTTTCCTGCAGTCGGGAGGCAAAGCCGGGCTCTGGAGCCGAGCGTGGTGTGAGCCGAGGATGGGTGTGATTGTCCCCAGGCTTTGGGGGACTGTGTCGCGAGCCCTGTCCCCGCAGGAGGGGACGCTGGCCGGGTTCCAGAGCAAGGCCTTGCAGCCCATGTTGTGGTGTGTGTGTGTGTGTCCCATCTCGGTCCCCAAGGGCTGTCCTTGTCCCGGGGGCTGCGTGCTGCTTTCTGCGTGGGGCCGTGTCGGTGGGTCCTGCAGGGAGCCCTCTGTCCTGGCTGCCCCTGGGGAAGGGGACAGGGGAGTCCCCGCCTGGCCACTGCCACCCCGCTGGTGGTGGCTCGTCCCTGGGGGCAGCTCGTTGCCCTTTGGGGCTCGTGGGCTCCGACTGGGGGCTCATGGGGGCTGTGGCACCTGGGGGGGGTTCTGATTCCCGGTGCCCCCTGCGTTCCCTCCCTCCCCGCCCCCGCCCCCGCCCCTAAACAGGCACGGAGCGGTTCTGGAGAAACAACTTTTAATTGAAACAGCTTTTTAACACAAAAGGTCCTATTGAAGCTACTCTCAACCCCCCTCCCTCCCTCAAACACACCCCCCCTCCCTCAAATACAGCCCTCTCCCCAAATACAGCCCTCTCCCCAAGTACCCCCCCCCAAATACAGCCCTCTCCACAACTGCACACCCCCCTCCCCTAAATACGAGGCCCCCCCCTCCCCTGAAGACAGTGCCCCCCTCCCCGAGTACACACAGCCCCTCCCCAAATACACCTCCTCCCTCAAATACACACAACCCCCACCCCTCCCATCACCTCCGTCTCGTCCCTGCGGTGGGACTCGGCCCCCGCTCTGTCCCCGGCCCCCTTGCGAGAGCCCTGCGCTTGCTGGGTGGTGGCGATGGGGGAGTGGTTCCCCGCTTTGTCCCCCGCCTCTCCCCCATGGCGAGCTGTGCCGGGGTCATCTCCGTCCCCACATCCCTCCAGGGCTCCTGGGGCTCTGGTGTCGTCTCTGTCCCCAAGTGCCCCCAGGGCTCCTTGGACTCTGGTGACAGCTCCAACCCCACATCCCCCCAGGGCTCCTGGGACTCCGTCCCATAGAGGAGTTCCTCCAGGAAGCGCACGGCCTCCATGGTCTCCTCCAGGCTGTAGTTGTGGCTCAGCAGCTCCTCGGGCAGCTCGAGGGAGTCAAAGTCACAGGGGGAGACGGCTGTGCCGGTGTCACCAGGGTCTCCAGGCCTGGGGCTGCTGCCAGGACTGTCCTGGCCGACCCCTGCCACCTCCCCGGAGCAGTCAAAGAGCTTCAGAGCCTCCTCCAGAGGCACCTCCTGGGGCACATTGAGGTCCCCGAGGGTTTGGCTGTAGGGGACAGCAGAGGGGCTGGTGGGGACACTGATGTCCACGGAAGTGACGCTGTCCCAGGAGATGTCAGTGTCGGAGGAGGTGTCACTGTATGCGGGGATGTTGCTGTCCAGGGTTCTCTCCTTAGGGGTGGCCGTGCTGGAGCTGTTGGTCCCTGAAGACAGTTCCTTGATGTTATCGTGGCCGTGGATCAAGTTTGGCCCTGCGGTGGGTGCTGGTGTCACTGCTCTCCCCTCTCCTCTGGTGGCATCAGGGTCCCCAGGCCTGGGGATGTTGCTGGTGCTGTCCTGGCCAGCCCCCACCGTGTCCGTGGAGGAACCAAAGAGCCTGAGGGCCTCTTGGAGGAGCATCTCCTCGGTGACTTCGACGGTGCTGTGCGGGTCCCCAGGAGCTGGTTTGTGGGGGGCAGCAGAGGATCTGGGGGGCACGTGGCTGCGTGGGGGGAGGTGGCTGCGTGGGGGTGCCCCCGCAGGGGTGGCCGTGCTGGAGATGTTGCTCCGTGCAGGGGGTCCCTTGACGTGCTGGAGGCCGGGGATGGAGGTCAGCAGCAGCGGGGGGGCTGCGGGCACCGCTCTGCCCTGGTGGCCGTAGGCTGGGAGCTGTGTCAGCGGGGGCTGTGTGGGCTGTCCCTGGAGGCTGCCGGGGGCTGCCCAGGCCGGGAGGGTCTCAGAGCCCGCGAGGCCCCACAGGGCAGGGCCCGGGGGAGCAGCGGCGCCGTGGCCGAGCGTGGGGGTGGCCGGCGGAGGCTGGTTGGTGAGGGTCCACTCCACGTGGAAGAAGCGGGGATCGAAGCAGCAACCGCAGGGGGCCCTCTGCAGCCCTGGGAGGGGGGAAAGGGAGGCGTGGTGGGCCGTGGGCAGCCTCCAGGGCACCCGCCGAGCTGTCCCCCGTGGCCCCCATCGCGGCTGTGAGCCAGGCCCCTGGGGAGCTGGTGGCCGGTCAGTCCCCGGAGTGAGCTGCTGTGCCGGAGGGTCTGGGTCTGTAAACTGGGGAGGGGACGTGCTTTGGGGGAGGAAACAGGAGAGATGGCCCCCACAGGTTGGGAAATTCCCTGGAAATTGGATTTCCTGGGCAGGTGAGGGCAGGGATGCTCAGCCGGGCTTGTTGAACCCTGCACACCCAGTACGAAAACTGCTGGGGGGGAACAGGGGAGGTGGGATGGTGAAGGTGACCAGGGTCCTCAGGGCCTGAAGATGACAGAGAGGACAGTAGGGACCATACCTGGTAGTGGGGCCTGGGGGGCCCATGGGTCCGTCCCCACGGTGGGTGCCCAGGCTGCGGGGAAGGGCTGCTCCTGGCCGGGCAGTCGAAGCAGGGTGGCTGAGCCTGGAAGAGAGACAGGAGCCATGGCCGCGGTCACCTCCTGCGCTCTTGCCCTCGAGAGTATCGCGAGGGTGCAGGTCAGGGTGAGTCCCTACCTTGGGGGTAGAAGGTTTGGGGGAGCACAAAAGTCTGAAGCGTCTGGGTCGCCGCGGGGGCCCGGGGGCCGTTCGGTGGGAGCCAGAGTGGTGGCAGCGCCATCGTCGGTCCTCTCGGTCTGTCCGCTGCTAAGGACTCTTTGGTCACCAGGGATGGAATGTGGGGGCTCCCTGTGCCCCGCCCCCTCCGCCCATAGCCTCCCCGTCTCCTGCTGGAGGCCTGGTGGGAGATGGGATGGTCTTGGCCACAGTGATCATGAAACGGTTGAGTTTAACATCGTCAGTGGAATGAGAAAAACGGTGGGAAGAGTTGCTCCCCTGGATTTTGGGGGTGAATGCCCCATTAACACGCTGATGATGCCAAAGCGGGAGGTGCTGTTGACCCTCTTGAGGGCCAAGAGGCCTTGCAGAAGGCTCCAGATAGATTGGAGCACTGGGCAATCGGCAGTGGTGTGAAGTTGAAGCAGTAAAAGTGCGGGATTCTGCCCTGGGAGGGAGGAACTCTGGGCAGGAGTGTCACTGGGGAGAGGGGTGGCTGGAGAGCAGCCCTGCAGAAAGGGGTCCGGCCAGGGGTGCTGGGGGCAGCAGCTGAGGAGGAGCCGTCGGTGTCCCCTGGCACCAAGAGGGCAACCCCCATCCTGGGGGGCATCAAACCCAGTCGAAGCAGGCGGCCAAGAGCGGGGATTGTCCCGCTGTGCTCGGCGCTGGTGCGGCCTCACCTGGAGCCCTGGGTGCAGGGCTGGGCCCCACCGTTGGAGAAGGATGGGAAGGTCCTTGAATGCCTCCAGAGGAGGGCAACCAAGCCGGTGACAGGGCTGGAAGGCATGTCCCAGAATAGTAGTCTGATTTGGATTGGAAGGGACCTGCGAGCTCACCGTGTCCCACCCTGTGCCCTGGGCAGGGACACCTCCCACCAGACCTGGTTGCTCAAGCCCCCTCCAGACTGGCCTGGAACCCCTCCAGGGTTGGGGCAGCCACGGCTTCTCTGGGAACCGTTGGCCAGGGTCTCACCACCCTCACAGCAAAGAATTTCCTCCCCTGATCTCATCTCAGTCTCCTTTCTGTCAGTGTCACAGAATCACACAATCGCAGAATCACATGGGGTTGGAAGGGACCTCTGCAGATCATCTAGTCCAACCCCCCTCCCACAGCAGGTTCACCTAGAGGAGGTTGCACAGGAACTTGTCTAGGTGGGTTTTGAATGTCTCCAGAGAAGGAGACTTCACCACTCTCCTATGCAGCCTGTTGCTGGGCTCTGCCACCCTCACAGGAAAGAAGTTCCCCCTCCTGTCCAGGTGCAAGTTCCCATGTTCAAGTTTCTGCTCGTTCCCTCCTGTCCTGTCACCGGGCACCACTGAAAAAAGACCAGCCCCGTCCTCTTGACACCCACCCTTTAAGTATTTATAAGCGTTGATCAGATCCCCCCTTAGTCTTCTCTTCTAAAGGGAGGACTAAAAAGGCCCAAGTCCCTCAGCCTCTCCTCGTAAGGGAGATGCTCCACTCCCCTCATCATCTTTGTAGCCCTCTGCTGTACCCTCTCCAGCAGTTCCCTGTCCTTCTTGAACTGGGGAGCCCAGAACTGGACGCAGTGCTCCAGATGGGGCCTCCCCAGGGCAGAGTAGAGGGGGGAGGATGACCTCCCTCGACCTGCTGGTCACACTCTTCCTGATGCACCCCAGGATGCCGTTGGCCTTCTTGGCCACACGGGCACCTTGTCGGCTCATGGTCATCCTATGGTCTTCCACCAGGCCTCCTAGGTCTTTCTCCTCCAAGGTGCTCTCCAAACCCTTCCCCCCTGTCCTATGGCTCCCCTCCCTGATGACCCAACATTACAGAATCGCAGAATCTTCGTGGTTGCATGGGACCTTTGAGATCATCGAGTCCAACCACACAAAGAAAGAAAAAAAGGTAGCCACACACACAACCAACCACACACCACACCCACCCACAAACAGACGCAAACCAACAATCTCGGGCACTAGAGCATGCCCTGGAGAGCCATGTCTAAACGTTTCTTAAATATCTCCAGGGATGGCGACTCCACCACCTCCCTGGGCAGGCTGTTCCAGTGCCTGACCACTCTCTCGGTAAAGTAGTGCTTCCTAATATCTCATCTAAACCTCCCCTGCCGCAACTTCAGACCATTTCCTCTGGTCCTGTCTTTATTCCCTTGGGAGAAGAGGCCAACACCCACCTCTGTACAACCTCCTTTCAGGTAGTTGTAGAGGGCAATGAGGTCTCCCCTCAGCCTCCTCTTCTCCAAACTAAACATGCCCAGTTCCCTCAGCCTCTCCTCGTATGAGTTGTTCTCTAGACCCCCCCACCAGCTTGGTGGCTCTCCTCTGGACACGGTCCAGCAGCTCCGTGTCCTTCCTGTAGTGAGGGGCCCAGAACTGGACACAGCGCTCAAGGTGAGGCCTCACCAGTGCCGAGTACAGAGGCACCATCACTTCCCTACTCCTGCTGGCCAAGCTATTCCTGATACAGGCCAGGATGCCGTTGGCCTTCTTGGCCACCTGGGCACACGGCTGGCTCCCGTTAAGCCAGCTGTCCACCAACACCCCCAGGTCCTTTTCTGCTGGGCAGCTTTCCAGCCACTCTTCCCCAAGCCTGTAGCGTTGCCTGGGGTTGTTGTGACCAAAATGCAGGACCTGGCACTTGGCCTTATTAAACCTCATCCCATTGGCCTTGGGCCATTGAGCCAACCTGTCCAGATCCCTCCGTAGAGTCTTCCGACCCTCAAGCAGATCAACACTCCCACCTAGTTTGGTGTCATCTGCATACTTGCTGAGGGTGCACTCAATCCCCTTATCTAGATCATCAATAAAGATATTAAACCAGACTGGCCCCAAAACTGAGCCCTGAGGGACACCACTGGTGACCAGCCGCCAACTGGATTTCACCCCATTAATTACAACTCCCTGGGCACGGCCATCCAGCCAGTTTTTTACCCAGTGAAGAGTACACTTGTCTATGCCATGATTCGCCAGCTTGTCCAGGAGAATGCTGTGGGGGACGGTGTCAAAGGCCTTACCTTTGTAAGGTCCGGGTAGACAACGTCCACAGCCTTCCCCACATCGAGCAGGCGGGTCACATGGTCAAAGAAAGAGATCAAGTTGGTTAAGCAGGACCATGAATTCATAAAATTCATAAGCCCATGCTGGCTGGCGCGGATCCCTTGGCTGCCCTGCACTTGCCATGAGAGCTCACTCAAGGTGATCCTCTCCATGATCTTTCCCGGTACCGAGGTCAGGCTGACAGGCCTATAGTTTCCCGTATCCTCCTTCCGGCCCTTCTTGTAGATGGGCGTCACACTGGCCACCCTCCAGTCATCTGGTACCTCTCCTGTTGACCAGGATTGTTGATGATAATGGAGAGAGGCTTGGTGAGCTCTCCCGCCAGCTCCCTGAGTACCCTTGGGTGAATTCCATCCGGCCCCATAGACTTATGCGTGTCCAGGTGCATAAGCAAATCCTTAACTACTTCCTCCTGGACTATGGGGGGGTTGTTCTGCTCTCCATCCTTATCTTCCAGCTCAGGAGGCTGAAAACCCCGGGGATAGGTGGTCCGACTATTGAAGACAGAGGCAAAGAAGGCATTCGGTATCTCAGCCTTCTCCTCGTCCTTGGTCGCAATGTTTCCCCCCTCATCCAGGAAGGGATGGAGATTCTCCCTGACTCTCTTTTTGTTGACGTATTTACAAAAGCTTTTTTTGTTGTCCCTTATATTAATGGCCAGGCTGAGTTCCAGCTGGGCTTTTGCCTTCCTAATTTTTTCTCTGTATAACCTAACAAGATCTCTGTACTCCTCCTGAGTTGCCTGTCCCTTCATCCAAAGGTGGTAAACCCTTCTTTTTTCCCCTAAGGCCCATCCAGAGCTCTTTGTTCAACCAGGCCGGCCATTTTCCCCGCCCTTTAATGTTGCGCCTCATGGGGACAGCCTGCTCCTGGGCCTTTCGGATTTCCTTCTTGAAGAGCGTCCAGCCTTCCTGGACCCCTTTGCCCCGCAGGATTATCTCCCAAGGGACCCTCCCAACCAGGGTTCTGAACAGGCTAAAGTGCGCCCTCCGGAAGGCCAAGGTGGAGGTTTTGCTCACCCCCTTCCTTACCTCACTAAGAATTGAAAACTTGACCGTTTGATGATTGCTAAGACCAAGACGGCCTCCGACCTCCACATCTCCCACTAGTCCTTCTTTGTTTGTGAAAAGTAGGTCTAGCGAGGCGCCTCCCCTAGTAGGCTCTCCTACCGGTTGCGTAAGGAAGTTATCTTCCATACACTCAAGGAACCTCCTAGCCTTGCCTGCTCTCTGCTGTGTTCTATTTCCAGCAGATATCCGGTAGGTTGAAGCCCCCAACCAGAACAAGGGCTGGCGATGGCAAGACTTCAGCCAGCCGCTTACAGAATACTTCATCAACCTGCGCATCCTGGTTGGGTGAGCTTTGGGACTGAGGCATGGCTAGGAAAGGGAGGCAGGTTCATCGCTCTCCATCATATTGGCTTTCTATTTCAGTTTGGGTTTCAATGAGGCCTGGTGTCTTCGAGTTTATTACTTTTGAGATGAGCCAGGATGTATCAAAGAGGAGTACAGGACCGGTGACGGTTCATAAGCGCCGTGGTAATTTTGTGTTTCTTGGTCTCTTAGGTGCCATAATTAATTGTTGCTGCAGCCTCCAGTTCTGGGATGGGCGTGGAGCAGGTGAGTGGAACTCCATGGAGCTTCTGCGGATGAGGGTGTCGTGGAAGAGGTTGGAATTTGCAGTTACGATGCTCAGTATTGGAGCTGTGGTTTCTTCTTTGCAGATGAAGAGGAACCAAGTGACTGCAGGAAAATGAGTTAGCTGTTGTGGTTTTTGTCAAGGATGAATTCAGACCCCCGGCTCTCTGAAAGCTAAACTGAGGGAACGGCACTGGTAAGGGACTGAGGTTGACGGTTTCGGGACAGGCTTTTTAAGTTAAAGAAGGGCATAGAGCTGTTCAGGAGCAGCCCCTTTTAGGCAGGTAAAGGAAGCAGGTTACTAAAGAAGACTCCCAGCACAAAATTCCCCTTAGAGGGATGAGGAAGCATTTCTTTGCCAAGGTGGTGGTCAAACGCTGGAAGAGGTGTCCTGGGGAGGTGGTTGATGCCCCAAGCGTCTCCTTGTTTGAGAGGCGTTTGGACAAAGCCCTTAAGAATGCCCTTCTTGGGTGATTTGGGGTGATTTTCCTGCAGTTGGGAGGCAAAGCCGGGCTCTGGAGCCGAGCGTGGTGTGAGCCGAGGATGGGTGTGATTGTCCCCAGGCTTTGGGGGACTGTGTCGCGAGCCCTGTCCCCGCAGGAGGGGACGCTGGCCGGGTTCCAGAGCAAGGCCTTGCAGCCCATGTTGTGGTGTGTGTGTGTGTGTCCCATCTCGGTCCCCAAGGGCTGTCCTTGTCCCGGGGGCTGCGTGCTGCTTTCTGCGTGGGGCCGTGTCGGTGGGTCCTGCAGGGAGCCCTCTGTCCTGGCTGCCCCTGGGGAAGGGGACAGGGGAGTCCCCGCCTGGCCACTGCCACCCCGCTGTTGGTGGCTCGTCCCTGGGGGCAGCTCGTTGCCCTTTGGGGCTCGTGGGCTCCGACTGGGGGCTCATGGGGGCTGTGGCACCTGGGGGGGGTTCTGATTCCCGGTGCCCCCTGCGTTCCCTCCCTCCCCGCCCCCGCCCCTAAACAGGCACGGAGCGGTTCTGGAGAAACAACTTTTAATTGAAACAGCTTTTTAACACAAAAGGTCCTATTGAAGCTACTCTCAACCCCCCTCCCTCCCTCAAACACACCCCCCCTCCCTCAAATACAGCCCTCTCCCCAAATACAGCCCTCTCCCCAAGTACCCCCCCCCAAATACAGCCCTCTCCACAACTGCACACCCCCCTCCCCTAAATACGAGGCCCCCCCCTCCCCTGAAGACAGTGCCCCCCTCCCCGAGTACACACAGCCCCTCCCCAAATACACCTCCTCCCTCAAATACACACAACCCCCACCCCTCCCATCACCTCCGTCTCATCCCTGCGGTGGGACTCGGCCCCCGCTCTGTCCCCGGCCCCCTTGCGAGAGCCCTGCGCTTGCTGGGTGGTGGCGATGGGGGAGTGGTTCCCCGCTTTGTCCCCCGCCTCTCCCCCATGGCGAGCTGTGCCGGGGTCATCTCCGTCCCCACATCCCTCCAGGGCTCCTGGGGCTCTGGTGTCGTCTCTGTCCCCAAGTGCCCCCAGGGCTCCTTGGACTCTGGTGACAGCTCCAACCCCACATCCCCCCAGGGCTCCTGGGACTCCGTCCCATAGAGGAGTTCCTCCAGGAAGCGCACGGCCTCCATGGTCTCCTCCAGGCTGTAGTTGTGGCTCAGCAGCTCCTCGGGCAGCTCGAGGGAGTCAAAGTCACAGGGGGAGACGGCTGTGCCGGTGTCACCAGGGTCTCCAGGCCTGGGGCTGCTGCCAGGACTGTCCTGGCCGACCCCTGCCACCTCCCCGGAGCAGTCAAAGAGCTTCAGAGCCTCCTCCAGAGGCACCTCCTGGGGCACATTGAGGTCCCCGAGGGTTTGGCTGTAGGGGACAGCAGAGGGGCTGGTGGGGACACTGATGTCCACGGAAGTGACGCTGTCCCAGGAGATGTCAGTGTCGGAGGAGGTGTCACTGTATGCGGGGATGTTGCTGTCCAGGGTTCTCTCCTTAGGGGTGGCCGTGCTGGAGCTGTTGGTCCCTGAAGACAGTTCCTTGATGTTATCGTGGCCGTGGATCAAGTTTGGCCCTGCGGTGGGTGCTGGTGTCACTGCTCTCCCCTCTCCTCTGGTGGCATCAGGGTCCCCAGGCCTGGGGATGTTGCTGGTGCTGTCCTGGCCAGCCCCCACCGTGTCCGTGGAGGAACCAAAGAGCCTGAGGGCCTCTTGGAGGAGCATCTCCTCGGTGACTTCGACGGTGCTGTGCGGGTCCCCAGGAGCTGGTTTGTGGGGGGCAGCAGAGGATCTGGGGGGCACGTGGCTGCGTGGGGGGAGGTGGCTGCGTGGGGGTGCCCCCGCAGGGGTGGCCGTGCTGGAGATGTTGCTCCGTGCAGGGGGTCCCTTGACGTGCTGGAGGCCGGGGATGGAGGTCAGCAGCAGCGGGGGGGCTGCGGGCACCGCTCTGCCCTGGTGGCCGTAGGCTGGGAGCTGTGTCAGCGGGGGCTGTGTGAGCTGTCCCTGGAGGCTGCCGGGGGCTGCCCAGGCCGGGAGGGTCTCAGAGCCCGCGAGGCCCCACAGGGCAGGGCCCGGGGGAGCAGCGGCGCCGTGGCCGAGCGTGGGGGTGGCCGGCGGAGGCTGGTTGGTGATGGTCCACTCCACGTGGAAGAAGCGGGGATCGAAGCAGCAACCGCAGGGGGCCCTCTGCAGCCCTGGGAGGGGGGAAAGGGAGGCGTGGTGGGCCGTGGGCAGCCTCCAGGGCACCCGCCGAGCTGTCCCCCGTGGCCCCCATCGCGGCTGTGAGCCAGGCCCCTGGGGAGCTGGTGGCCGGTCAGTCCCCGGAGTGAGCTGCTGTGCCGGAGGGTCTGGGTCTGTAAACTGGGGAGGGGACGTGCTTTGGGGGAGGAAACAGGAGAGATGGCCCCCACAGGTTGGGAAATTCCCTGGAAATTGGATTTCCTGGGCAGGTGAGGGCAGGGATGCTCAGCCGGGCTTGTTGAACCCTGCACACCCAGTACGAAAACTGCTGGGGGGGAACAGGGGAGGTGGGATGGTGAAGGTGACCAGGGTCCTCAGGGCCTGAAGATGACAGAGGGGACAGTAGGGACCATACCTGGTGGTGGGGCCTGGGGGGCCCATGGGTCCGTCCCCACGGTGGGTGCCCAGGCTGCGGGGAAGGGCTGCTCCTGGCCGGGCAGTCGAAGCAGGGTGGCTGAGCCTGGAAGAGAGACAGGAGCCATGGCCGCGGTCACCTCCTGCGCTCTTGCCCTCGCGAGTATCGCGAGGGTGCAGGTCAGGGTGAGTCCCTACCTTGGGGGTAGAAGGTTTGGGGGAGCACAAAAGTCTGAAGCGTCTGGGTCGCCGCGGGGGCCCGGGGGCCGTTCGGTGGGAGCCAGAGTGGTGGCAGCGCCATCGTCGGTCCTCTCGGTCTGTCCGCTGCTAAGGACTCTTTGGTCACCAGGGATGGAATGTGGGGGCTCCCTGTGCCCCGCCCCCTCCGCCCATAGCCTCCCCGTCTCCTGCTGGAGGCCTGGTGGGAGATGGGATGGTCTTGGCCACAGTGATCATGAAACGGTTGAGTTTAACATCGTCAGTGGAATGAGAAAAACGGTGGGAAGAGTTGCTCCCCTGGATTTTGGGGGTGAATGCCCCATTAACACGCTGATGATGCCAAAGCGGGAGGTGCTGTTGACCCTCTTGAGGGCCAAGAGGCCTTGCAGAAGGCTCCAGATAGATTGGAGCACTGGGCAATCGGCAGTGGTGTGAAGTTGAAGCAGTAAAAGTGCGGGATTCTGCCCTGGGAGGGAGGAACTCTGGGCAGGAGTGTCACTGGGGAGAGGGGTGGCTGGAGAGCAGCCCTGCAGAAAGGGGTCCGGCCGGGGGTGCTGGGGGCAGCAGCTGAGGAGGAGCCATGGGTGTCCCCTGGCACCAAGAGGGCAACCCCCATCCTGGGGGGCATCAAACCCAGTCGAAGCAGGCGGCCAAGAGCGGGGATTGTCCCGCTGTGCTCGGCGCTGGTGCGGCCTCACCTGGAGCCCTGGGTGCAGGGCTGGGCCCCACCGTTGGAGAAGGATGGGAAGGTCCTTGAATGCCTCCAGAGGAGGGCAACCAAGCCGGTGACAGGGCTGGAAGGCATGTCCCAGAATAGTAGTCTGATTTGGATTGGAAGGGACCTGCGAGCTCACCGTGTCCCACCCTGTGCCCTGGGCAGGGACACCTCCCACCAGACCTGGTTGCTCAAGCCCCCTCCAGACTGGCCTGGAACCCCTCCAGGGTTGGGGCAGCCACGGCTTCTCTGGGAACCGTTGGCCAGGGTCTCACCACCCTCACAGCAAAGAATTTCCTCCCCTGATCTCATCTCAGTCTCCTTTCTGTCAGTGTCACAGAATCACACAATCGCAGAATCACATGGGGTTGGAAGGGACCTCTGCAGATCATCTAGTCCAACCCCCCTCCCACAGCAGGTTCACCTAGAGGAGGTTGCACAGGAACTTGTCTAGGTGGGTTTTGAATGTCTCCAGAGAAGGAGACTTCACCACTCTCCTATGCAGCCTGTTGCTGGGCTCTGCCACCCTCACAGGAAAGAAGTTCCCCCTCCTGTCCAGGTGCAAGTTCCCATGTTCAAGTTTCTGCTCGTTCCCTCCTGTCCTGTCACCGGGCACCACTGAAAAAAGACCAGCCCCGTCCTCTTGACACCCACCCTTTAAGTATTTATAAGCGTTGATCAGATCCCCCCTTAGTCTTCTCTTCTCTAGACTAAAAAGGCCCAAGTCCCTCAGCCTCTCCTCGTAAGGGAGATGCTCCACTCCCCTCATCATCTTTGTAGCCCTCTGCTGTACCCTCTCCAGCAGTTCCCTGTCCTTCTTGAACTGGGGAGCCCAGAACTGGACGCAGTGCTCCAGATGGGGCCTCCCCAGGGCAGAGTAGAGGGGGGAGGATGACCTCCCTCGACCTGCTGGTCACACTCTTCCTGATGCACCCCAGGATGCCGTTGGCCTTCTTGGCCACACGGGCACCTTGTCGGCTCATGGTCATCCTATGGTCTTCCACCAGGCCTCCTAGGTCTTTCTCCTCCAAGGTGCTCTCCAAACCCTTCCCCCCTGTCCTATGGCTCCCCTCCCTGATGACCCAACATTACAGAATCGCAGAATCTTCGTGGTTGCATGGGACCTTTGAGATCATCGATTCCAACCACACAAAGAAAGAAAAAAAGGTAGCCACACACACAACCAACCACACACCACACCCACCCACAAACAGACGCAAACCAACAATCTCGGGCACTAGAGCATGCCCTGGAGAGCCATGTCTAAACGTTTCTTAAATATCTCCAGGGATGGCGACTCCACCACCTCCCTGGGCAGGCTGTTCCAGTGCCTGACCACTCTCTCGGTAAAGTAGTGCTTCCTAATATCTCATCTAAACCTCCCCTGCCGCAACTTCAGACCATTTCCTCTGGTCCTGTCTTTATTCCCTTGGGAGAAGAGGCCAACACCCACCTCTGTACAACCTCCTTTCAGGTAGTTGTAGAGGGCAATGAGGTCTCCCCTCAGCCTCCTCTTCTCCAAACTAAACATGCCCAGTTCCCTCAGCCTCTCCTCGTATGAGTTGTTCTCTAGACCCCCCCACCAGCTTGGTGGCTCTCCTCTGGACACGGTCCAGCAGCTCCGTGTCCTTCCTGTAGTGAGGGGCCCAGAACTGGACACAGCGCTCAAGGTGAGGCCTCACCAGTGCCGAGTACAGAGGCACCATCACTTCCCTACTCCTGCTGGCCAAGCTATTCCTGATACAGGCCAGGATGCCGTTGGCCTTCTTGGCCACCTGGGCACACGGCTGGCTCCCGTTAAGCCAGCTGTCCACCAACACCCCCAGGTCCTTTTCTGCTGGGCAGCTTTCCAGCCACTCTTCCCCAAGCCTGTAGCGTTGCCTGGGGTTGTTGTGACCAAAATGCAGGACCTGGCACTTGGCCTTATTAAACCTCATCCCATTGGCCTTGGGCCATTGAGCCAACCTGTCCAGATCCCTCCGTAGAGTCTTCCGACCCTCAAGCAGATCAACACTCCCACCTAGTTTGGTGTCATCTGCATACTTGCTGAGGGTGCACTCAATCCCCTTATCTAGATCATCAATAAAGATATTAAACCAGACTGGCCCCAAAACTGAGCCCTGAGGGACACCACTGGTGACCAGCCGCCAACTGGATTTCACCCCATTAATTACAACTCCCTGGGCACGGCCATCCAGCCAGTTTTTTACCCAGTGAAGAGTACACTTGTCTATGCCATGATTCGCCAGCTTGTCCAGGAGAATGCTGTGGGGGACGGTGTCAAAGGCCTTACCTTTGTAAGGTCCGGGTAGACAACGTCCACAGCCTTCCCCACATCGAGCAGGCGGGTCACATGGTCAAAGAAAGAGATCAAGTTGGTTAAGCAGGACCATGAATTCATAAAATTCATAAGCCCATGCTGGCTGGCGCGGATCCCTTGGCTGCCCTGCACTTGCCATGAGAGCTCACTCAAGGTGATCCTCTCCATGATCTTTCCCGGTACCGAGGTCAGGCTGACAGGCCTATAGTTTCCCGGATCCTCCTTCCGGCCCTTCTTGTAGATGGGCGTCACACTGGCCACCCTCCAGTCATCTGGTACCTCTCCTGTTGACCAGGATTGTTGATGATAATGGAGAGAGGCTTGGTGAGCTCTCCCGCCAGCTCCCTGAGTACCCTTGGGTGAATTCCATCCGGCCCCATAGACTTATGCGTGTCCAGGTGCATAAGCAAATCCTTAACTACTTCCTCCTGGACTATGGGGGGGTTGTTCTGCTCTCCATCCTTATCTTCCAGCTCAGGAGGCTGAAAACCCCGGGGATAGGTGGTCCGACTATTGAAGACAGAGGCAAAGAAGGCATTCGGTATCTCAGCCTTCTCCTCGTCCTTGGTCGCAATGTTTCCCCCCTCACCCAGGAAGGGATGGAGATTCTCCCTGACTCTCTTTTTGTTGACGTATTTACAAAAGCTTTTTTTGTTGTCCCTTATATTAATGGCCAGGCTGAGTTCCAGCTGGGCTTTTGCCTTCCTAATTTTTTCTCTGTATAACCTAACAAGATCTCTGTACTCCTCCTGAGTTGCCTGTCCCTTCATCCAAAGGTGGTAAACCCTTCTTTTTTCCCCTAAGTCCCATCCAGAGCTCTTTGTTCAACCAGGCCGGCCATTTTCCCCGCCCTTTAATGTTGCGCCTCATGGGGACAGCCTGCTCCTGGGCCTTTCGGATTTCCTTCTTGAAGAGCGTCCAGCCTTCCTGGACCCCTTTGCCCCGCAGGATTATCTCCCAAGGGACCCTCCCAACCAGGGTTCTGAACAGGCTAAAGTGCGCCCTCCGGAAGGCCAAGGTGGAGGTTTTGCTCACCCCCTTCCTTACCTCACTAAGAATTGAAAACTTGACCGTTTGATGATTGCTAAGACCAAGACGGCCTCCGACCTCCACATCTCCCACTAGTCCTTCTTTGTTTGTGAAAAGTAGGTCTAGCGAGGCGCCTCCCCTAGTAGGCTCTCCTACCGGTTGCGTAAGGAAGTTATCTTCCATACACTCAAGGAACCTCCTAGCCTTGCCTGCTCTCTGCTGTGTTCTATTTCCAGCAGATATCCGGTAGGTTGAAGCCCCCAACCAGAACAAGGGCTGGCGATGGCAAGACTTCAGCCAGCCGCTTACAGAATACTTCATCAACCTGCGCATCCTGGTTGGGTGAGCTTTGGGACTGAGGCATGGCTAGGAAAGGGAGGCAGGTTCATCGCTCTCCATCATATTGGCTTTCTATTTCAGTTTGGGTTTCAATGAGGCCTGGTGTCTTCGAGTTTATTACTTTTGAGATGAGCCAGGATGTATCAAAGAGGAGTACAGGACCGGTGACGGTTCATAAGCGCCGTGGTAATTTTGTGTTTCTTGGTCTCTTAGGTGCCATAATTAATTGTTGCTGCAGCCTCCAGTTCTGGGATGGGCGTGGAGCAGGTGAGTGGAACTCCATGGAGCTTCTGCGGATGAGGGTGTCGTGGAAGAGGTTGGAATTTGCAGTTACGATGCTCAGTATTGGAGCTGTGGTTTCTTCTTTGCAGATGAAGAGGAACCAAGTGACTGCAGGAAAATGAGTTAGCTGTTGTGGTTTTTGTCAAGGATGAATTCAGACCCCCGGCTCTCTGAAAGCTAAACTGAGGGAACGGCACTGGTAAGGGACTGAGGTTGACGGTTTCGGGACAGGCTTTTTAAGTTAAAGAAGGGCATAGAGCTGTTCAGGAGCAGCCCCTTTTAGGCAGGTAAAGGAAGCAGGTTACTAAAGAAGACTCCCAGCACAAAATTCCCCTTAGAGGGATGAGGAAGCATTTCTTTGCCAAGGTGGTGGTCAAACGCTGGAAGAGGTGTCCTGGGGAGGTGGTTGATGCCCCAAGCGTCTCCTTGTTTGAGAGGCGTTTGGACAAAGCCCTTAAGAATGCCCTTCTTGGGTGATTTGGGGTGATTTTCCTGCAGTCGGGAGGCAAAGCCGGGCTCTGGAGCCGAGCGCGGTGTGAGCCGAGGACGGGTGTGATTGTCCCCAGGCTTTGGGGGACTGTGTCGCGAGCCCTGTCCCCGCAGGAGGGGACGCTGGCCGGGTTCCAGAGCAAGGCCTTGCAGCCCGTGTTGTGGTGTGTGTGTGTGTGTGTCCCATCTCGGTCCCCAAGGGCTGTCCTTGTCCCGGGGGCTGCGTGCTGCTTTCTGCGTGGGGCCGTGTCGGTGGGTCCTGCAGGGAGCCCTCTGTCCTGGCTGCCCCTGGGGAAGGGGACAGGGGAGTCCCCCCCCGGCCACTGCCACCCCGCTGGTGGTGGCTCGTCCCTGGGGGCAGCTCGTTGCCCTTTGGGGCTCGTGGGCTCCGACTGGGGGCTCATGGGGGCTGTGGCACCTGGGGGGGGTTCTGATTCCCGGTGCCCCCTGCGTTCCCTCCCTCCCCGACCCCGCCCCTAAACAGGCACGGAGCGGTTCTGGAGAAACAACTTTTAATTGAAACAGCTTTTTAACACAAAAGGTCCTATTGAAGCTACTCTCAACCCCCCTCCCTCCCTCAAACACCCCCCCCCTCCCTCAAATACAGCCCTCTCCCCAAGTCCCCCCCCCCAAATACAGCCCTCTCCACAACTGCACACCCCCCTCCCCTAAATACGAGGCCCCCCCCTCCCCTGAAGACAGTGCCCCCCTCCCCGAGTACACACAGCCCCTCCCCAAATACACCTCCTCCCTCAAATACACACAACCCCCACCCCTCCCATCACCTCCGTCTCGTCCCTGCGGTGGGACTCGGCCCCCGCTCTGTCCCCGGCCCCCTTGCGAGAGCCCTGCGCTTGCTGGGTGGTGGCGATGGGGGAGTGGTTCCCCGCTTTGTCCCCCGCCTCTCCCCCATGGCGAGCTGTGCCGGGGTCATCTCCGTCCCCACATCCCTCCAGGGCTCCTGGGGCTCTGGTGTCGTCTCTGTCCCCAAGTGCCCCCAGGGCTCCTTGGACTCTGGTGACAGCTCCAACCCCACATCCCCCCAGGGCTCCTGGGACTCCGTCCCATAGAGGAGTTCCTCCAGGAAGCGCACGGCCTCCATGGTCTCCTCCAGGCTGTAGTTGTGGCTCAGCAGCTCCTCGGGCAGCTCGAGGGAGTCAAAGTCACAGGGGGAGACGGCTGTGCCGGTGTCACCAGGGTCTCCAGGCCTGGGGCTGCTGCCAGGACTGTCCTGGCCGACCCCTGCCACCTCCCCGGAGCAGTCAAAGAGCTTCAGAGCCTCCTCCAGAGGCACCTCCTGGGGCACATTGAGGTCCCCGAGGGTTTGGCTGTAGGGGACAGCAGAGGGGCTGGTGGGGACACTGATGTCCACGGAAGTGACGCTGTCCCAGGAGATGTCAGTGTCGGAGGAGGTGTCACTGTATGCGGGGATGTTGCTGTCCAGGGTTCTCTCCTTAGGGGTGGCCGTGCTGGAGCTGTTGGTCCCTGAAGACAGTTCCTTGATGTTATCGTGGCCGTGGATCAAGTTTGGCCCTGCGGTGGGTGCTGGTGTCACTGCTCTCCCCTCTCCTCTGGTGGCATCAGGGTCCCCAGGCCTGGGGATGTTGCTGGTGCTGTCCTGGCCAGCCCCCACCGTGTCCGTGGAGGAACCAAAGAGCCTGAGGGCCTCTTGGAGGAGCATCTCCTCGGTGACTTCGACGGTGCTGTGCGGGTCCCCAGGAGCTGGTTTGTGGGGGGCAGCAGAGGATCTGGGGGGCACGTGGCTGCGTGGGGGGAGGTGGCTGCGTGGGGGTGCCCCCGCAGGGGTGGCCGTGCTGGAGATGTTGCTCCGTGCAGGGGGTCCCTTGACGTGCTGGAGGCCGGGGATGGAGGTCAGCAGCAGCGGGGGGGCTGCGGGCACCGCTCTGCCCTGGTGGCCGTAGGCTGGGAGCTGTGTCAGCGGGGGCTGTGTGGGCTGTCCCTGGAGGCTGCCGGGGGCTGCCCAGGCCGGGAGGGTCTCAGAGCCCGCGAGGCCCCACAGGGCAGGGCCCGGGGGAGCAGCGGCGCCGTGGCCGAGCGTGGGGGTGGCCGGCGGAGGCTGGTTGGTGAGGGTCCACTCCACGTGGAAGAAGCGGGGATCGAAGCAGCAACAGCAGGGGGCCCTCTGCAGCCCTGGGAGGGGGGAAAGGGAGGCGTGGTGGGCCGTGGGCAGCCTCCAGGGCACCCGCCGAGCTGTCCCCCGTGGCCCCCATCGCGGCTGTGAGCCAGGCCCCTGGGGAGCTGGTGGCCGGTCAGTCCCCGGAGTGAGCTGCTGTGCCGGAGGGTCTGGGTCTGTAAACTGGGGAGGGGACGTGCTTTGGGGGAGGAAACAGGAGAGATGGCCCCCACAGGTTGGGAAATTCCCTGGAAATTGGATTTCCTGGGCAGGTGAGGGCAGGGATGCTCAGCCGGGCTTGTTGAACCCTGCACACCCAGTACGAAAACTGCTGGGGGGGAACAGGGGAGGTGGGATGGTGAAGGTGACCAGGGTCCTCAGGGCCTGAAGATGACAGAGGGGACAGTAGGGACCATACCTGGTGGTGGGGCCTGGGGGGCCCATGGGTCCGTCCCCACGGTGGGTGCCCAGGCTGCGGGGAAGGGCTGCTCCTGGCCGGGCAGTCGAAGCAGGGTGGCTGAGCCTGGAAGAGAGACAGGAGCCATGGCCGCGGTCACCTCCTGCGCTCTTGCCCTCGAGAGTATCGCGAGGGTGCAGGTCAGGGTGAGTCCCTACCTTGGGGGTAGAAGGTTTGGGGGAGCACAAAAGTCTGAAGCGTCTGGGTCGCCGCGGGGGCCCGGGGGCCGTTCGGTGGGAGCCAGAGTGGTGGCAGCGCCATCGTCGGTCCTCTCGGTCTGTCCGCTGCTAAGGACTCTTTGGTCACCAGGGATGGAATGTGGGGGCTCCCTGTGCCCCGCCCCCTCCGCCCATAGCCTCCCCGTCTCCTGCTGGAGGCCTGGTGGGAGATGGGATGGTCTTGGCCACAGTGATCATGAAACGGTTGAGTTTAACATCGTCAGTGGAATGAGAAAAACGGTGGGAAGAGTTGCTCCCCTGGATTTTGGGGGTGAATGCCCCATTAACACGCTGATGATGCCAAAGCGGGAGGTGCTGTTGACCCTCTTGAGGGCCAAGAGGCCTTGCAGAAGGCTCCAGATAGATTGGAGCACTGGGCAATCGGCAGTGGTGTGAAGTTGAAGCAGTAAAAGTGCGGGATTCTGCCCTGGGAGGGAGGAACTCTGGGCAGGAGTGTCACTGGGGAGAGGGGTGGCTGGAGAGCAGCCCTGCAGAAAGGGGTCCGGCCGGGGGTGCTGGGGGCAGCAGCTGAGGAGGAGCCGTCGGTGTCCCCTGGCACCAAGAGGGCAACCCCCATCCTGGGGGGCATCAAACCCAGTCGAAGCAGGCGGCCAAGAGCGGGGATTGTCCCGCTGTGCTCGGCGCTGGTGCGGCCTCACCTGGAGCCCTGGGTGCAGGGCTGGGCCCCACCGTTGGAGAAGGATGGGAAGGTCCTTGAATGCCTCCAGAGGAGGGCAACCAAGCCGGTGACAGGGCTGGAAGGCATGTCCCAGAATAGTAGTCTGATTTGGATTGGAAGGGACCTGCGAGCTCACCGTGTCCCACCCTGTGCCCTGGGCAGGGACACCTCCCACCAGACCTGGTTGCTCAAGCCCCCTCCAGACTGGCCTGGAACCCCTCCAGGGTTGGGGCAGCCACGGCTTCTCTGGGAACCGTTGGCCAGGGTCTCACCACCCTCACAGCAAAGAATTTCCTCCCCTGATCTCATCTCAGTCTCCTTTCTGTCAGTGTCACAGAATCACACAATCGCAGAATCACATGGGGTTGGAAGGGACCTCTGCAGATCATCTAGTCCAACCCCCCTCCTACAGCAGGTTCACCTAGAGGAGGTTGCACAGGAACTTGTCTAGGTGGGTTTTGAATGTCTCCAGAGAAGGAGACTTCACCACTCTCCTATGCAGCCTGTTGCTGGGCTCTGCCACCCTCACAGGAAAGAAGTTCCCCCTCCTGTCCAGGTGCAAGTTCCCATGTTCAAGTTTCTGCTCGTTCCCTCCTGTCCTGTCACCGGGCACCACTGAAAAAAGACCAGCCCCGTCCTCTTGACACCCACCCTTTAAGTATTTATAAGCGTTGATCAGATCCCCCCTTAGTCTTCTCTTCTAAAGGGAGGACTAAAAAGGCCCAAGTCCCTCAGCCTCTCCTCGTAAGGGAGATGCTCCACTCCCCTCATCATCTTTGTAGCCCTCTGCTGTACCCTCTCCAGCAGTTCCCTGTCCTTCTTGAACTGGGGAGCCCAGAACTGGACGCAGTGCTCCAGATGGGGCCTCCCCAGGGCAGAGTAGAGGGGGGAGGATGACCTCCCTCGACCTGCTGGTCACACTCTTCCTGATGCACCCCAGGATGCCGTTGGCCTTCTTGGCCACACGGGCACCTTGTCGGCTCATGGTCATCCTATGGTCTTCCACCAGGCCTCCTAGGTCTTTCTCCTCCAAGGTGCTCTCCAAACCCTTCCCCCCTGTCCTATGGCTCCCCTCCCTGATGACCCAACATTACAGAATCGCAGAATCTTCATGGTTGCATGGGACCTTTGAGATCATCGATTCCAACCACACAAAGAAAGAAAAAAAGGTAGCCACACACACAACCAACCACACACCACACCCACCCACAAACAGACGCAAACCAACAATCTCGGGCACTAGAGCATGCCCTGGAGAGCCATGTCTAAACGTTTCTTAAATATCTCCAGGGATGGCGACTCCACCACCTCCCTGGGCAGGCTGTTCCAGTGCCTGACCACTCTCTCGGTAAAGTAGTGCTTCCTAATATCTCATCTAAACCTCCCCTGCCGCAACTTCAGACCATTTCCTCTGGTCCTGTCTTTATTCCCTTGGGAGAAGAGGCCAACGCCCACCTCTGTACAACCTCCTTTCAGGTAGTTGTAGAGGGCAATGAGGTCTCCCCTCAGCCTCCTCTTCTCCAAACTAAACATGCCCAGTTCCCTCAGCCTCTCCTCGTATGAGTTGTTCTCTAGACCCCCCCACCAGCTTGGTGGCTCTCCTCTGGACACGGTCCAGCAGCTCCGTGTCCTTCCTGTAGTGAGGGGCCCAGAACTGGACACAGCGCTCAAGGTGAGGCCTCACCAGTGCCGAGTACAGAGGCACCATCACTTCCCTACTCCTGCTGGCCAAGCTATTCCTGATACAGGCCAGGATGCCGTTGGCCTTCTTGGCCACCTGGGCACACGGCTGGCTCCCGTTAAGCCGGCTGTCCACCAACACCCCCAGGTCCTTTTCTGCTGGGCAGCTTTCCAGCCACTCTTCCCCAAGCCTGTAGCGTTGCCTGGGGTTGTTGTGACCAAAATGCAGGACCTGGCACTTGGCCTTATTAAACCTCATCCCATTGGCCTTGGGCCATTGAGCCAACCTGTCCAGATCCCTCCGTAGAGTCTTCCGACCCTCAAGCAGATCAACACTCCCACCTAGTTTGGTGTCATCTGCATACTTGCTGAGGGTGCACTCAATCCCCTTATCTAGATCATCAATAAAGATATTAAACCAGACTGGCCCCAAAACTGAGCCCTGAGGGACACCACTGGTGACCAGCCGCCAACTGGATTTCACCCCATTAATTACAACTCCCTGGGCACGGCCATCCAGCCAGTTTTTTACCCAGTGAAGAGTACACTTGTCTATGCCATGATTCGCCAGCTTGTCCAGGAGAATGCTGTGGGGGACGGTGTCAAAGGCCTTACCTTTGTAAGGTCCGGGTAGACAACGTCCACAGCCTTCCCCACATCGAGCAGGCGGGTCACATGGTCACAGAAAGAGATCAAGTTGGTTAAGCAGGACCATGAATTCATAAAATTCATAAGCCCATGCTGGCTGGCACGGATCCCTTGGCTGCCCTGCACTTGCCATGAGAGCTCACTCAAGGTGATCCTCTCCATGATCTTTCCCGGTACCGAGGTCAGGCTGACAGGCCTATAGTTTCCCGGATCCTCCTTCCGGCCCTTCTTGTAGATGGGCGTCACACTGGCCACCCTCCAGTCATCTGGTACCTCTCCTGTTGACCAGGATTGTTGATGATAATGGAGAGAGGCTTGGTGAGCTCTCCCGCCAGCTCCCTGAGTACCCTTGGGTGAATTCCATCCGGCCCCATAGACTTATGCGTGTCCAGGTGCATAAGCAAATCCTTAACTACTTCCTCCTGGACTATGGGGGGGTTGTTCTGCTCTCCATCCTTATCTTCCAGCTCAGGAGGCTGACAACCCCGGGGATAGGTGGTCCGACTATTGAAGACAGAGGCAAAGAAGGCATTCGGTATCTCAGCCTTCTCCTCGTCCTTGGTCGCAATGTTTCCCCCCTCATCCAGGAAGGGATGGAGATTCTCCCTGACTCTCTTTTTGTTGACGTATTTACAAAAGCTTTTTTTGTTGTCCCTTATATTAATGGCCAGGCTGAGTTCCAGCTGGGCTTTTGCCTTCCTAATTTTTTCTCTGTATAACCTAACAAGATCTCTGTACTCCTCCTGAGTTGCCTGTCCCTTCATCCAAAGGTGGTAAACCCTTCTTTTTTCCCCTAAGGCCCATCCAGAGCTCTTTGTTCAACCAGGCCGGCCATTTTCCCCGCCCTTTAATGTTGCGCCTCATGGGGACAGCCTGCTCCTGGGCCTTTCGGATTTCCTTCTTGAAGAGCGTCCAGCCTTCCTGGACCCCTTTGCCCCGCAGGGACCCTCCCAACCAGGGTTCTGAACAGGCTAAAGTGCGCCCTCCGGAAGGCCAAGGTGGAGGTTTTGCTCACCCCCTTCCTTACCTCACTAAGAATTGAAAACTTGACCGTTTGATGATTGCTAAGACCAAGACGGCCTCCGACCTCCACATCTCCCACTAGTCCTTCTTTGTTTGTGAAAAGTAGGTCTAGCGAGGCGCCTCCCCTAGTAGGCTCTCCTACCGGTTGCGTAAGGAAGTTATCTTCCATACACTCAAGGAACCTCCTAGCCTTGCCTGCTCTCTGCTGTGTTCTATTTCCAGCAGATATCCGGTAGGTTGAAGCCCCCAACCAGAACAAGGGCTGGCGATGGCAAGACTTCAGCCAGCCGCTTACAGAATACTTCATCAACCTGCGCATCCTGGTTGGGTGAGCTTTGGGACTGAGGCATGGCTAGGAAAGGGAGGCAGGTTCATCGCTCTCCATCATATTGGCTTTCTATTTCAGTTTGGGTTTCAATGAGGCCTGGTGTCTTCGAGTTTATTACTTTTGAGATGAGCCAGGATGTATCAAAGAGGAGTACAGGACCGGTGACGGTTCATAAGCGCCGTGGTAATTTTGTGTTTCTTGGTCTCTTAGGTGCCATAATTAATTGTTGCTGCAGCCTCCAGTTCTGGGATGGGCGTGGAGCAGGTGAGTGGAACTCCATGGAGCTTCTGCGGATGAGGGTGTCGTGGAAGAGGTTGGAATTTGCAGTTACGATGCTCAGTATTGGAGCTGTGGTTTCTTCTTTGCAGATGAAGAGGAACCAAGTGACTGCAGGAAAATGAGTTAGCTGTTGTGGTTTTTGTCAAGGATGAATTCAGACCCCCGGCTCTCTGAAAGCTAAACTGAGGGAACGGCACTGGTAAGGGACTGAGGTTGACGGTTTCGGGACAGGCTTTTTAAGTTAAAGAAGGGCATAGAGCTGTTCAGGAGCAGCCCCTTTTAGGCAGGTAAAGGAAGCAGGTTACTAAAGAAGACTCCCAGCACAAAATTCCCCTTAGAGGGATGAGGAAGCATTTCTTTGCCAAGGTGGTGGTCAAACGCTGGAAGAGGTGTCCTGGGGAGGTGGTTGATGCCCCAAGCGTCTCCTTGTTTGAGAGGCGTTTGGACAAAGCCCTTAAGAATGCCCTTCTTGGGTGATTTGGGGTGATTTTCCTGCAGTCGGGAGGCAAAGCCGGGCTCTGGAGCCGAGCGCGGTGTGAGCCGAGGATGGGTGTGATTGTCCCCAGGCTTTGGGGGACTGTGTCGCGAGCCCTGTCCCTGCAGGAGGGGACGCTGGCCGGGTTCCAGAGCAAGGCCTTGCAGCCCGTGTTGTGGTGTGTGTGTGTGTGTGTCCCATCTCGGTCCCCAAGGGCTGTCCTTGTCCCGGGGGCTGCGTGCTGCTTTCTGCGTGGGGCCGTGTCGGTGGGTCCTGCAGGGAGCCCTCTGTCCTGGCTGCCCCTGGGGAAGGGGACAGGGGAGTCCCCCCCCGGCCACTGCCACCCCGCTGTTGGTGGCTCGTCCCTGGGGGCAGCTCGTTGCCCTTTGGGGCTCGTGGGCTCCGACTGGGGGCTCATGGGGGCTGTGGCACCTGGGGGGGGTTCTGATTCCCGGTGCCCCCTGCGTTCCCTCCCTCCCCGCCCCCGCCCCCGCCCCTAAACAGGCACGGAGCGGTTCTGGAGAAACAACTTTTAATTGAAACAGCTTTTTAACACAAAAGGTCCTATTGAAGCTACTCTCAACCCCCCTCCCTCCCTCAAACACACCCCCCCTCCCTCAAATACAGCCCTCTCCCCAAGTCCCCCCCCCCAAATACAGCCCTCTCCACAACTGCACACCCCCCTCCCCTAAATACGAGGCCCCCCCCTCCCCTGAAGACAGTGCCCCCCTCCCCGAGTACACACAGCCCCTCCCCAAATACACCTCCTCCCTCAAATACACACAACCCCCACCCCTCCCATCACCTCCGTCTCGTCCCTGCGGTGGGACTCGGCCCCCGCTCTGTCCCCGGCCCCCTTGCGAGAGCCCTGCGCTTGCTGGGTGGTGGCGATGGGGGAGTGGTTCCCCGCTTTGTCCCCCGCCTCTCCCCCATGGCGAGCTGTGCCGGGGTCATCTCCGTCCCCACATCCCTCCAGGGCTCCTGGGGCTCTGGTGTCGTCTCTGTCCCCAAGTGCCCCCAGGGCTCCTTGGACTCTGGTGACAGCT